>NC_056733.1:1849224318-1849326818 GCF_019279795.1 Protopterus annectens
ATGATAGACCATTACCTATCAACCTTTTAATGCATGATATCTGGACAAAGCCTGGTATATAGGTGGAGGACAGAGGCTGAAACACAGGGCCATATCTGAAATATTGCTGTTATACACTGTGAAAGTTGCTGGTGCTACAGGATTGTTTGCAACATACCCTTATTTAGGAATATGAAGTCAGGAACACAAATGGATTTTGCCATGTACTGATAGCAATCAAAAGAGAAAATGCCACTGATATGTCAGGGACAAGACCTGTGTGGGGAACAGATACAGCCAATCCTCTGGCTATCATGTGGATAGGCCCACAATTGAAAGCTATGCAGACAGACTGCATTCCATGCAAAAGTAGCATGTACACACACACCCTGTAAAACTAGCAGTATTCAATGCATGTAACAGAAATACTCACACACTGTCTCTAGGTATGTAACCTTATACAAACATGTAGTTTGGCTGTGTCCACAAGTTCTGTTGTAACATCGCTGCCCACACACAGGAAGGCTGTCTTGCATACAGAAAGGTAAAGGGACAATACCCACATGATGTAGTTATTTATAGTAGTGAGTTGCTATGACATTGGCTATTGGAATACCTACTCAGCTGCCTGAATGCAATTAGAAAGTGGGAAACAGCAACTGGTGCAGAGGCCATCACCTCAACATGAGCATTATATACAAAAGCCATGCTTCAACCTACTCAAACAAGCTTGATCCCAGTAGGGGGGGGGGAGAGAGAGAGAGAGAGAGAGAGAGAGAGAGAGAGAGAGAGAGAGAGAGAGAGAGAGAGAGAGAGAGAGAGAGAAACACACATCAAAAAAATAAAAAACTTAAACAAAACCTCGAATTACAAAACAGAAAGACATCCTGTACACAGAAGGAACCTGAAGGTAAACCAGGTATGTGCAACATGTAAACATGTAATTGAATGTAGTAATTGGTCTGTAAAAATGGGATAGATGATTATGAAACATATATATGTGCCATCAGTACTTGCTGTAATGATGTCCTGCTGAACAAATGCTAATGCCATAGCATCTGGCTCTGTCTGCAGTGGGCCATACCTGTCAGCTGTGACGATCTGCACAGAATGTCCTACTCTTCTCTGTTTTCACCAATAATCTAGCCTCTGCCACCAAACATGGCACACTCATAGAATACGCAGATGACTCAACCATCATCTTCTCAGCCCAGTCCCTACCCAAACTGCAAAAAGTCACACAGGAAGCTTTTTCCTCTGTTGAAACTTGGTTATATGATCTCCAATTAATACTCAACCCAAACAAAACTAAACTACTCATCTTCCAACCCAGCAAACATAATCAAAACAACTCTCACTTTAACATCACAGCAAAAGACAACACCACTATATACCCAACTGAACACACCAAATTACTAGGAGTGGAAATTGACAATAAACTAAAATTTGACATTCACATATCCATGACCATAAAAAAAGTCCACAAAAAACTAGGAGCATTCTGCAGAAATAAGCAACTTCTCACCAAAGCAGCAAAGATTTCAATAGCAAATTCCCACCTTATCTCCACCCTACTTTATGCCTCTCCAATATATACCAACCTAAGGCAATGCAATCTAAACAAGCTAGAGACCTGCTGCAACAAAATCACCAAATTTGCCACAGGGGCATCCTACCGTAGTCACCACTGTCTCTCACTTTTTGAACTGGGCTGGCTTGAACTCCTTCACCTCCTTCAATGGTATCAACTCTCACTCACCCACAAACTAGTAAATCATCCACTAAATGTCCCATCCCCCCAGAATCTACTCCAACCCTATCGCACCACCAGACCACTAAGATCCAGCAACAAAAATCACTTGCAGATCACTAAAGCCAATAACTCTGCTGGTGAAGCACTATTCTCTTGCACCATAGCCAAAGTATGGAACTCCCTCCAACCTGCAATTACCTCTGTACCATCATGCACCCACTTCAAAACTTTACTAAAAGCACACCTAAAAACATGCTGGCTATGCCCTTGCAACTCCCACTCTAAAATCACCCACCCCATCCAACCACTACCTTTCTTTCCACTCCACTGACTACCTTGATTATAGCAAGCTCAGATGCTCATAAGCCTAGTACTTATTATGCAGCAGGAACTTCTTATTGTAACATTTGTTAATGTCTGTTATGTACTTCACAGATAAAGATTCTAGTTGTCTACTGATGTACTATGTTCTTCATCTGTAAATATGTTGTAAGTAATTGCTATGTTATATTGTTAATCACTATGTAATCCAATGTAACTACTGTCTGTTTATTTTAACTGTGGAGCTTTTCTCCCTGGGCCTCCGCTGAAAATGGACCTACTTCCAGTCGGACACTCCCGGTCAACAAATGTAAATGAAATAAATAAAATAAAATAAATGTCAAGATTTAGCCATCATAGTGTTTGTTCTGTTCCTCCAAACATCTATATTACTCTGGCAAATAGCTGAAGGTAGAAGTAATGAAGTCATGCCAGACACGTGAGTTTCAGACCCACCACCTTCAGAACAGTCATGACAATGTGAAATGTATGATGCACAACCTTCATAGGTTTGTAATAGGCATATCTTCGATCTGTCCCTATATATCCCCCCTAAAGTTAGTCTTTGTCTACATGTGATACTCTAAGAGGTGGATAGGTTGGGTCACAGCTGAGGAGTCTGACACACCCTGGGAAAGGACAGCTCACATATGGCAACCACTAGAGTGTCTGTCAAACAGTCATGTCTGTGCCACTGCTAGGCCAGTTAATGGGATGTTGCCCATATCCATATGTTACTTGTGAATATGAGTATCCTACATGTTTGTATTGTAAATTTAGGATACCTATATAGGGCATGAGCATAGTAAAGTGCTGTTGCAGATGTTTATTTTAAACTGCATGTGATACATTGAATTAATAACATTCAACTGTACAGTGTTCTTCTGGACAAAGTTCACAGTTGTGACAGATATCTATAGCCACTTACACATATACTTGTGTTATGGCAGCTATATTGATACGTTATCAAAATTGACTTCCCTGTTTTGTCATCCAGTGAGGTGGACCAATGACCAGAAGTCCTGGTATAACAGGTAGAGATGTATGATTGAGCTGCAAGACTGTAAATAGAGTGTGCAATAATGACATAGAACACAAATGTGTACCAGGTATCCCCTGAGCATTTGCATATATGCATATGTTCAGCTGAAAGGCACAAAAGTAATAACATGGCTCACAAGCAGTCCAGAAAATACGATTTGCATGTTGCACATGTGTGTAATATAACTGTCACTGCATACAACAAAATAAAATGTGTAGTGCTACTGATTGTTGCATTGCCATGACACTGATATGGGTACTACAGTAGGCATGCTTATCACATAGTAATCAGAGAAGTGTACAACTGTGTTATGACCCACTGTCCATGCCTACCACTAACAGCTATATCAACACCCATATACACTGGATATCAAAGTGTACACACCCCTGCTGGAATGCTATATCTGTGTGCTGTATGCCAATAAGAACACAAGGAGTCATGTCAAAACATTCCTCACCTCAAATGTGACCCATAACCTGTACAATTCTACTGAAAAAGAAAGAATTGCCAAGTGAAGATGTGATATGATGTTAAAGTACAAAGACAAATGGATGCTGTAGTCATCTCAGCAGGTATTTACACAACATACCAGTATAAGGGTGTGCACACACATTCAACTGGCTTACTGTACTCAGTATTACTTCCCATATACTGGAGGGACAGATTCATAACCCAGATACTGTCCATGCTATGGAATAGACTTCCCATACATGTCAAGCAGAGCACCTCACTGGCCCTCTTCAAGAGAAGTCTTGATGAGTGGATGGGAAATAGAAAATTCACCACAGGGATCACTCCAGTGGCTTTACTTGACAAAGGCACTGGGATCTAAGGTGGCACAATGCCAGGGTAATACCATGGGCTAGGCTTGTAAAGGCTCCAGGGCCATTAACCTAGTACACACCTATAAACCTATGAACCTATATGTTTCCACAGGACAGGTTGTTATGTTCCCTACTGAACTGAGCAGGCTATAGGACACATAACAGGTGAGGATTGTGTTGACATGTGCTTTTGTGGGGTCATGTTCCAATTGCACAAGTACCATGCATTGTAACAGGGATGTGTGCACTTCATATCCACTGTAGCTATATGGAATCAGCTTACCTGTACAAGCATCCTCCATCAACGACAGAGTAATCCCCCTTGGTGGACACCACCAAGACACAAAGCACATAATAGGTTGTATAGTGGCTGTACAGGGACACATAGGTGCAGACTACAAATTAGAAACAAGTGTACCTCTATCTGAGCAAGCATGTAAGTTCAGAGGTGACCTCCTGTAAGGCTGGCTATGACTAGAAATCAGACATATGCAAACCACCAAGGCCAATTGCAACCATGTCTACACATATGTATGCAGTCTCAGAGCCAGTAACACAAGTCAACCTGTACTGAGGGATAAACCACACCTAATACACACATGCCATGGATACAGGCAACCTGCATCAGACAGGATAGGCAAGAACAGTGGCACTCTGTCCACAACAGTAGTACAGGGGGATATGCACATTATCCACACTCCTGCCCACATCATTTGTGAGCATGGGCATAATGCCAACTGATGGCAACAACAGCAAGTCTCCATGGGGAATGAGAACATCACAGTTTGCCTCCTACATGAACACAGGCATGTGCTCACAGTCCCATCACACACTATAAACACACTCATGCCACCATCCACACACCATCCACGTGGAAGATGGCCACTGTCATCCCTCTACACAGAAATGAATGGTGTGTGGTGGATTATGCCATTAAGTATCCAACATTGGGGGAACTGGACAGGTCAGGGCCAGGAGTATAATGCAAGATGTACAAGCGATGATAGCTTACAGTGTTGTGGTACAGTCTGGATTATTTGCAAGTAACACCCACTGTTGATGTGCATGTGGACAAGTGTATGAGGTCCTCTGACCTTTTTTCCTGTTTATGTCTTCCAGGTACAATGTCCCGGGAATGGCTGCCCACATACACACCCCTGGAAAATTATGCTATAATCTAGTTCCTCATAGTCCATCATGCCATCCTCTTTGGGCACAGGGCCCAGGATCTGCAGGAGAGGACTGCCTTGTGGAATGAGCTCATCCACAGGGTAAATGATGTTGGCCTGCACAACTGTAATTATGAGCAGGTGCAGCATCGCTGCACAGATATGATCCGCCATGTCCATCAGCATGCCACTGCAGATAAAAGGGACCAGGTAGCCACAGGTGTGGGTCATGCCATCCAGCACACACTGACACATGCTGAGGAGCTCCTCACCAGCCTTGGGGCACCTGCCCAACAGCCAAGCCATCAAGCTGAAGAAAGCATTGTGGAGGTGGGTGCCACCCACACAATGAACGAGGAGCATACAGGTAAGGCCCCAGGGCACATTTGTAGACCACTGTTGCTTATCTATTTTCATCTGTAAAGTATCTACATGCATATGTCAGATAAGATAGTCTGTTGCTGCAGTGTAGTAATGAACAGATGTGCATAATCTCTAGTATTGTGGGTTTGTACTGTTGATGTTCTGAAATGCTCCTCCTACCCTGTACCAATGCCACAGATGTGGCTACTGACATTACATCTCTCACACAACTATTTAGGTCCCTTTGGTATACAACTGGGGCAGCACCCTGTAGCTGGTGAGTATGGAGTTGTTTTGTTTAGGTTTGCTAATACACCGACCATGTTATGGCCATGCTATTTGCCATGTACACATTTAACACACCTACCCATAATGCATGCTATACATGTTCACTTATTGTTGATGTTAACTGCACTGCATCACAGTGGTCACCATGGTGGCATATCTCAAGGGTATGTAAGGCTCCTGCAGTATACCTAACAACCTGTAAGTGCAAGATGTGTGGACAGAGATGAACATAATGGTGGGGAAAATGGCCTACAGTAGGGGCATGTCTGAAACATTACCCTTAAACAGTGGCTACAACAGTGTATACACCAGTATTACAATAGTAACTGTTCCTGATCTAAACAACAGCAAATCACAATACCACATTCCACACCTTTTAAAACCTGTAATGAAACCTGTAATGTGATCCTAACATGAGCAATGAATGTGTAATATGGAATCCAATATTAGGACAACAAGTATGGGGAATACATACCTTAACAAACACTGGATGCGTATGTGTGCATACACTCAAAATAACATATTGTGGAAGCAGCTTGTCAGGTACTGACAGCATTCACTCTTCTTGAGTACACACCATCCATCAAGTACAGGCCCTCAATGTCACATCAAGTAATGGTCTACTGTCCAAGAAGTATTTCCATGACATTTGCCCACTCACTTGCAACAGAGGCAGCTGCGGCTTGCACATAACTTAAAAACCATGAAATGGATCCCATATCTGAAAGGTTGCACTCAAGAGTGGGAAAAGTAGCCTTACCTCACCATTGCATATACGATGGCAAACAGTGCAGACAGTCATGTATGTGTGTATGAAGTATGAGACAACATTAATGTAGAAAATAAACAGATGCGCATCCAAAACAGATGACAATACATGTTGCAAACTGGTCATGGACGCTGCCCAGAAACATGCAGTACCACTGAGGGACTTGCATGAATGTCTAGCAAGTACTGCCTGTGCAGTACCTGTGTCAACAATTGTCTGAAATCTGCATACGTGTGGACTATGGGTTAGGGTAATCAGACGGAAGAGTTGTTCCCAGGAAACCTCATCCAGGGCTCTCTACAGGTAGCATATGCAAAACATCAGGTCTCCCAAAGGTATGTGTTGCAATGTGTAATGGTGTCATGAGACCAAGGCTGAAACCTACAGACAGTATTCATAAAGAGCAACACCTCACTCCACCTCAGGGCCACCATCCCTATTTTTACCTTGCTGGTGCCAGTGTACACCTTTAGGTTTGCTGTTCTTTAGCGGGAAGTAGGCCAGTAGACATGGTGTTCTGAATTTGGAACACTGCAAAATAACACTCGTGTGGCCCATAGTTGTCAAGCATCTACAATAAGGCTGAAGATGGGGAGGGGTGTCATCCTGAAACACAACAGTGAACTGAACCAAACAACAAAAGCTTACTAAAAATGGCTGTATCTGAACACAGTCAAGGTCATGAATTGTGCCAGACATAACCCTGACTCCACAGCAATAGTGAAGGCACTGTGTGACCTCCAAGGGCTGTGCACATGAGCTGATCTTGCAAACTGGCAGAGTCAGGGGACATTTGTAGGGGGAAGTGACTAAATAATGGCAAGAGAAGATGGGCCATGCTAGTATACCCCTTCCAGGAATCGTGACTGATGTAGTTTACTTAACAGGTGCTGCAACAAACCATTGTGTTAAGGGTGTGCACACTTATGTAACCCACATATTGTATGCATCTCATTCAGCATCTGCACGACTAACACATTTGTTTAATACAGATTGGATTGCACAGGTCACATGTCACATATCAGATGTGTGTAATGTTAACATATGCAGTATTGTGGCCCCAGTGCATATCATGGAAGAGGCTGGCATGTCAATAAGGTTGTTGCACTCCTCATATCCACATTAAGATTTGAAAGTTTATAGTGTAATCAGATTTTATTGCTCATGCATGCACTGCTGATGATGAGATCTGCAAATCAGAGGTCATGGCATTAACTATTGACATCAGTCCTCATATCATCCCAGGTATGTGTCAGACAAGCCCATAGGGACTGTGAGCAACAGAGCAAACATAACTGCCACACATATACACATTAAGAAATGGTGAGTACACTTGTGAGGTATGGTGCACAGTACTTGCCAGTGTGCTGTACAGGTGCACAACAATACTTTGTGCATGGGTACAGTGTATTCCAGGGGAAGGGGCATCACCTACTAACACAGCTCATGCATCACAGAGATGTATAATGTTGGTAACAAGGATTGAGGATGGCTGCAGTGCACGCTGTTGAGTGACATATGTCATGCATGTTGACTGTTGGGTAATGAGAGGTCTGTGTAATATCTTTGTGCCACCTCACCTGTAAGTATGTGTGTGTGTGTGTGTGTGTGTGTGTGTGTGTGTGTGTGTGTGTGTGTGTGTGTGTGTGTGTGTGAGAGAGAGACTGTGTGTGTGAGACTGTGTGAGTGTGTGTGTGTGTGTGTGTGTGTGTGTGTGTGTGTGTGTGTGTGTGTGTGTGTGTGTGTGTGTGTGTAGAAGTAAACCATAACATACAGGTCTTAAATTACATTTTTGTTTGCCCCTCACAGTTGGTGAGGTGGGTCAGGGTCTCTCCTGCAGGCAAACTGATGTAGTGTCCATACAGACTCTGACAATGATGATAGGCATGGTGAGGCACAGGCAGGGTTGTCAAGGGCTGAAGCTATGCCATCAGTTGACAGCCGACTTTCATCTACCCCATCCTCGCACACAGTCTCAATACCCATACATACCCCATCACCAATGGCCATAGATGAGGGACAGTTGGCGGGTGGTGGCATGGGACAGGACATTGTGGGGACTATGGAAAGTGTATCTGTATACAGCAGTTATAGCCGGATTACCGGCGAGGTATTACACAGGCAAATGTACATGGGTACTCATAGGAGGGCTGCTGGCCATCATGTCCCTGGCAGAAGTGCCACAGCAGGTGTCAACAGATGCATGTTTAGGGCCATCATGGAGGCACAGGCATGTATTGAACATTACACCAGAATCTGAGGCTCCAGAGGGTTACTCATTCTGTTGCACTTGACAACATCCGTGATCTTGCAGGTGCCCATCATTATATTACAAAGGTCCTGGATAGACGGTTGGATGAGATGGTGGGAATCCTCGACCGTGTGGTGTCTGTGGTAGAGCATGTGGGAGTAGGGCGGTAGCCACGTGGACATAGGTCAGCAACACCAACAGATGGAGGTCTAAGTGGATGTGCAACAACTCACGGACACTCCCTTAGTGGCAGTACCAGCACCAGCTCTGCAGGGGGGTGCTGTCCACACCACAATGCAGCAGGCCACATGCACGTGGTCCTGGCTTGTCCCAACAGTGACGGGGATCTAGTAAACAATTATCATCAGGGGAGAGTAACATATCTGGGCTTCTGCCTGGTAGTGCCCGTGAAACCCCTGACAGGTAGAGTTCCCATGTCCCTGGCCAGAGACAGTAAACTGTAATACCCTGCCATGTATGTTCTGCAGCTGTCCAACAAACCCCTGTACAGGGCAGCCACATGGCAGACGTGTGCATACATTCACACATACTTCACTAACACAGCTAAGGCACCTCCATACCTACACACACCACATCTGCACTGCCAATTTAATAAAGAACCCCCTAAACAGCACACATGATGTCAACCAAATGGCTCAGCCTAGTCCACTGGAAAACCCACAAAACACCCTGTGCATATGATGATACCTGTGCCACATCCCTGTCACCCATACAATTAATGCAGGGCCATGCTGATATGGTTTTGATGCACAGGGTGAATGTCCTATGGTTTAGCAATGTAATGCTGTTTAATGTGCTTTCAGCTGAAATGATTAATGCTTACATGTCAGGGTGTGTAGCTGTCCAGCAATGATGCATTATAGCTGTTATTAACACTGACTGATTGTCTTCTCCATAATGTATTCTGTTTGTGTTCTTAGTGTATATGTGTCAGCAGGATGTTAGTCTGCTGTCCTGTCCTACCAGGGTGTAGCACTGTGGTGACACATTGACTGTGTCATATCCCAGGTACAGCCAAACACAGGTAACATTTCTGTATAACAGTTACTACATGTGCCACATGGCTGATAGGTCTGATGTCAGCAGCTCTTCTATAGTGGACAATTGTAAGTGTACTGGGTGGTACACACCAAATGTCCATGAATAATACACACACACACGCACACACACACACACACACACACACACACACACACACACACACACACACACACACACACACACACACACACACACACAGGCTTTGGTCTTGATGTAATACACAGAGAATTCTGTTCACATGGATGTACTTCATTTTGCAGTGAACTCCTTTTGGCCTATGTAATACCACCCAGACTAAATTGTCAAAACATCACATCAGGAAATAATCATTTCACCAGTTTAATGTAATTGACAATGGTACTGGCAGGGTATATGTCTTCTTCCCCAATGTAGTGCACTTCTGGAGTTGGTAAACATAGATGTGCTGGTGAGGGTGGCACAGACCCCCACTTTGGAGGGTGTGAGGTGGTGTAGAACCACACATAATGTGATTAACAACTACTTAACCTGTTAACATAAACTGTACAGTATAACAGCACACTAAGCAGGGGGATACCCACAGCAATAACCCCAATGTGGGTGGCTGTCACCACAACCACACCCATGTATATATACCAACTCCTGTATCGCTGTACAGCTGTACAGTGGGGAAGATGGCATGTACACATTCACTACTAGTTTTGCTTGAATGTATTTCCACAAGATGATTGCTTTGAAATGTTACATTTAGCCAGTTAGTTCTCGAACAAATGATCTCCTGGGACATATATTTTCTGCAAACTGAAGTAGATCCCTTCACATACATATACACATACTTGGCAACACGGAGAGTAGAACCCCTTCCTAGGTACTTATTGCTACTAATGTGTTTGGCTTTAATTGCACACACCACAGAGCTTTTGGGGTGAGGTGTGTCCCAAGTTTCCTGTTAAGTGAAGAACATCACCACACCTTATACAGTATGATAATGGGGGATGTACTGGGTGTTAATGAACAATACATAGTATGACATACTATCATATACACACTGACAAACATATACAGTCACAGACACATTTGACAGACCTGGGTTTAGCAGTTCGAACTACCTTGTCAGGGAGTCCATTCTGTTACAGAGATTTTGCACACTGCACATGCATCATTGGGCTGGATAGTGTAATCAGTTGCTTGTATGGTTGATGGTGACAGCGGTCATCATACAGTGGACCTTGGCACATGTACTAGGGGTATCATGGTGTAAAGACAGTATAACCAGCACCCACACCCCACAGTGGATATTGTACTCACTGAAACCCATGATAATGCTCTGACATACCAACAATCACACACTGACCAGGACTGCAATACAACCCCTTGTCTAGCTAATCAGTGCTGCTACAGGGATATGCATTTGTTGCACATGCCACAGGGATTGTAGGGTGAGGGTTTATCATGGCGCTCCTAATGTCAGCAATATCACTATCCCTTATAATGTATGGCAAGGTTCATTTTATTTGGAGAATGTGGCCTCATAATGCTGTCTCCTGCAAATATGCATACTCATACACATACACTTTCCAGGACTCAGAGGGAAACCATGCCTATCTACACATTTGCAGAACAGTGTTATGCTGGTACTGCAAGATCCAGGTAGCCCATAGGGTGAAGAGTGTAACAAGGTACATTTAACATCAATTACAGCAGCAGCCATTTGTAATTTTGGCAATGGGGGGTAATGGGTGAGAAGGCCCTCAGAGTATTGTCAGCTACAAGTTTACAAGCACATAGACACCATTGATCTCAGTAATGCACACTGACACATTTATCAGTACTAGGGTCCATAGCCACAGTTGTTCCTAGGTGTGTACCAGGCTAATGTCCATGGAGAGATGAGAAGAGTAGGGCATGTGGATACAATGGTATCATGCCACCTGCCATTTGTCAGCAGGCCATCTATCAACCGATGCCACTTGAGGGATTTTCAGGGTGACAGTTAAATTCAACATCCAATCATCTGGTTTTCTCTTGCAGAGGGCCAGTGAGGTGCTCCAATTGACATGTATGCAGCATATATTACATAACATGGCCAGTGTTATGGCCCCATATATATGGGTCCCCTACAGAGGACCAACAGCTCACAACACCGACACCCACATTCCAGACACCAAAAGCCCGACACACGAAATGCCAATAATGGGGAAACAGTAATCATCCATAGTGCGGAATGGAGATATTTCCATTCCTACACTGTAGTGTGATCTCGGAGTTGGTATATTAAAGTTACAGGGTTTGTGGGGGGGGGGCAGAGCCCCCCCCCCCCTGCTAGCAGAAAAAAAGAAATGTTATTTTCCTTTTTTCTGCAGTAGCGCTGTTGTCGGTATTTCGTGTGTCAGGCTTTTGGTGTTGGCGATGTGGGTGTCGGTGTTGTGAGTTGTCGGTCTTCTATAGGGGATCCATATATATATATATATATATATATATATATATATATATATATATATATATATATATATATATATATATATATATGTGTGTATGTATGTATATATAACATATGCCCATAACATGTAGCGGAGTCATACCTCAGCACCATAAGTCACAACCTGTTAGTGCAAGGGAATGTAATGTAAGTATTGCAGGTATAAATATGGAATGTTGCTATAGTAACAGGGGTTGTGTCAACAAACATGTTGTGTAGGAAGTCACTTCTGATGCTGAGATGTACGCCATCAGTTACTGGCAGATCTCATAAAATCATCATAGTGAAATACCACACAAATAACAGTAATGATCTTGTAGAATACAGCAGAAATCTGACCAATAAATGTGGACAGTCTGAAACAATCTGGTCAGTCCAGAGGTATATAAAGAACTTCTTAATGCAAGACGTGTGGACCAAGCCTGACAAAGAGGATGTTTCCAGCCATGAAAATGGGGATATCATACAAATACTAGAATAGATAAGCTCACACAATTGATGCATTCACATCCTCCTGTCTGTCCTAACACATATTTGCCTGAAGAGTTGAGGTCCCAAGCCCACATACGTCCCACTAGTTAGCAACATACATCTTCACAGCATCCCACTGCTTTTTCAGAAATACACAACACATATGGTGGCCAGGCAACAGTACATCTGACAAATATCTGGACATAACATCATACTAGGTAAATACACTGAGCTTCTAGGCATGTCACAAAGCACTGTAAACTACAGGCAGACTGCCACAACACTGACCTAAGTTTCCTATGGGGGAATACACATGTACTTTCAAATATAGCAGGCACTACAGGCATGTAACAGCATGGAGTAACAGACACCAGTGTGAAAGTGCATACCAACAACCAATCTCAACACAGTCACAGTCACATTATGGTAAGCCTAATTAATAGTACAGTATATGGACTGTGTAAATAAAACCATCCTCATATTTGCCACTCACACACTAACCCTACATATACTGGCCCAATTCACAGTGGGGTTCCTATCAAATAGTCAAACTTGTATAACTTTGAGCGTTTAAATGTAAATCTCCATAAAGGGAGGTTTCCATTCATTTCAATGTGGTGCGATCTTGGAGTTGGTATATTTAAGTAGCAGGAGGTGTGGGGAGCTTGCCCCTCTGCTTACAACAGTTTATTTTGTTTTTACTTCTTTTTTTTTAATCACTAGTCAAAGTTTTGTAACTTCGAATGGAATGGTTCAAACATTCCATGTTCAAAGATATAAAACTTCGATGATGTGATATAGACCCATTCACAGTATATTGTGATACCTGACTGTGGTATGGGACATGTCTCAGTCTGGCCCTTCAAATGTATATGCTGATAGGGTACCCGAAACTGGAGCAGCATGCAACGTCAGATAGAACAGTACCAAGGATACTGACATCTACCACAGTCTGTACACAGGCCAAGTAACATATTCACAATACACTGCTACACAATACTGACATTCTATCAACAATCACCATAAGTACTCAGACCTCACTACTGTACAGACTACAACAGAATGTCCAGGTTTTGTCCTCAAATATAAGGCCTACTATACATAACATGTCTTGCAGTCTGATATATTATTGGCTTGTTTTCAGAATGATGTCAGTAAATAATGATATACTGTATATATGCACCTCTTACTGCATGACATATGGACAAAGGGTGACAGACTTGGGAGACAGAGGCACAAACACATGGCCAATATTGACATATTTCTGTGATAAACTGATAAACTTCCTGGTGTAACAGGTTTTGTTGTGACGTATCTCTTCTGTGGGATATGAAGTCAGTAACACACATTTATGTCACCATGTACTGACTTCAATCATCAGAGTATGCTACTGCATTTCTAAAGATAGGAAATGTGTGAGTAACACACCACATCTATGACTCAAAACGCTGGTCAATGTGCAGATAGCCCTACAGATAAGAGTTTCCTCAACCACATAACAATGGCAAGCCAGACTTGAAATCATGTAGAACAGCCATGTCCACACAAACCCTATTAAACCAACATTACCTCAAATGTAGAACAGCAATACTTACATTCTGTCCCCATGTCTGGAACAGCCCCCTCCTGTCTGTTGGGTTGTCTCCACAGTGTATGTTGTAAGAGGTACTTCCATCTACCCTCTGTGATGCTGTTTGTCAGACACCCACATGAAGTCCTGCTCACAGTGAAGGAAAAGGGCCAACACCCACATGAAGTGCTTAGTTACAGGAGTGTGTTTACATGCAATTGGCTATAGGAATGATACCACAGCTGTTCCACATGCAATTAGCAAGTGGGGGACTCCAATTCATACAAAAGCCATCAGCTGATCATAAGCATTACCTACAAACATCAAGCTGCTGCTTATTCAAAATAGATCTACTTTTCCACATCCACCAGAGAAGGAGAGAGAGAGAGATAGAAAGAGAGAAAGAAAGAAAGGAAGGGAGTAAGAGCCAAGCATGTTTGTGCATGATCCTTGAGTGGAGAGTGGTATCTGGGTATTATAATGGTTGCCTATATTGTTTACTAATCCATACTGTCACATAGTAATTGCACATGGATGTACACATTTATGGCTATGGATTGTCTACAACAACCTCTACAATGTTTAAAAAATGTTGACCTTGTAATGTGGACATTGGGACATATAGGTCCTCAATATAATGATGTAGCAAAACCCACACTGCACTGGATCCTGTCATTACACAATCACCCACACAGGATACTGATGGCACACCCACACAAACACACATTTACCATTACTGAGTTTCAAAACTCTACTTAACTATGTATTACAATTATAGTGTTACTCAGTTATTTCATACGTCACACAGCTTATGTGTCGGAGAGCTGTCCAAATGTATCTTTGAAGGTGAGTAACATCAGCAGCAGTGCTAAAGAAGGGGTAAGGGAAGTGTAGTAAGTGTGAATGTCCACATAATCAGGTGTAAACAAACACACACACACACAGACACACACACTCTCTCATAGAAATGTGTAGTAAGTGTTAATATCCACAAAATCAGATGTCAACAAAGACACGCACACACACACTTTGTGATAGAAACACACACATTGTCACAGTTGGCAGAATCAGTATCAGAACTCCCACCTAACTAATGTGCTGTATTACAGTGTTACACAGTTATCACAAGTGCCACAGAGCTTATAGAGCTGAAGTATAGCCAAAGGGTTATTTCAAGGTGACTGACATCAGCAGGCATGCTAAAGTAGGGCAATGGGAGGTGTAGTGAGTGTGAATGGCTTCAAAATAATTCATCTCCACACACACACACACACACACACACACACACACACACACACACACACACACACACACACACACACACAAACACACTCACACACACACACACACACACACACACATTTGCCATTACTGAGATCCACAGGTTCATTGCTTCACATGTGTGCAGTAGGTGAATGGGCCTGAAGGCTGTACAAGGCTAGGCCAAGGGAATACCTTGGCATCAGGCCACAATGACAATAGTCCCCAGTGTAGCTCAGGGATGTAGTCCCTAGAGTGGCCCCCAGGGGTGGGTATTGTATTCACCATCCACTCATCTGGGTTACTATTGTGGGTGGCCAGTGATGTGCACTGCTTCCCATATATGCGATATATATTCCATAACATGGACAGTGTATGGGTTGTGCACATGTCCCGCACACATGTTCTTTGACATGTGGAAGTGTACTTGCGGTCTCTAGGCATGTTGTGTGGACAGATTGTAATCTTCTGATGTAGCATCCCTGACCTCATCTGGTGTGATATGGCTATGTGACTGAGGTTGTGCTTGCACCTACATTGACAGCATGATATGGGTATTCAGTGGAGTTAGTGGCATCTGTCTATACAGGTCATGTGTATAGGGAATGGTATTCCCATTGTGGGTAACATTTTTCAGACTCTACAGCTGTTGCAGGCATCCATTGGGTAACAGCAGAAGGGCCACTGTACACATTTATTTGCCTACTGAGGGTATGGAACAGGGTGCCATGTCCTTTTACTTGCTGGATAACACACATTCAGTCAGAAGATGTAACACATCAAAGTACTTTCTGATGTCAGTGGCATTGTTGTGGTCAACAGGCATGTAGTCCACTGCAATCACACTGTGGTTACTATCTGTGAGGCAATATGCAGGAACTACCAATATAGTGGTTGTTGCCTAGCCAAGTGTGTTTGTGTATGAGAGATGGGGGAGAGTGTTCTCTGAGCAATAGAAGGGTTGTCTATATTGTTCACCAATCCATAATGCTACATGTAGGGCTATGGATTGTCTACCCCAGCATCTCCAGTGTTTGACATCTGTTGTCCTTGTAAGGTGGACATTGTGACATATACTAGGTCCTCAACATAATAATTTAGCAAAACTCACCCCACAATAGATCCTGTTAATACACAGCCACAGCAACCTCCACACAGGATACTGATGACAGGCAGACACACACACACACACTTGCCATTACTGGGATTCAAACCCCTACCTAGCTATATCTATATATATATATATATATATATATATATATATATATATATATATAGCTACTCTCGTGTACCACATTTATTGCACGTGCTACAGAGCCTATAGGATGGATGTTGTCCCAAGGTACTTCTAAGGTGAGGAACATCACCAGCCCTTGTAAATACTAGCATTGGGTGATGTAGTGGGTGAGAGATCCGAAAAATAATTTTACCCTATACACACATTTACATTTGCCAGGGGTGAGGTTCAAACCTCTATCTATTAAGCTTTACTGACCATTATGGTTATGCATTTGCCACATGCACCACTGACCTTATATGGTTTAGGGTTGGCAACAGATACTTCTAAGGTGGATGATATCTGCAGGACTGCTAAAGTCAGGCTCTGAGATGTGTACTGAGTGTAAATGGGGCCAAAATCTTTGAGGTACAGGCATACATATGTACACACACAAACACTTGCCACAGATGAGATTCAAACCCATACCTATGTAGCTAATGCTATTACATTGTTCTGCATTTATGGCATGAGCCATGGAGCTTACATGTTGGAAAACTGTACCAAGGAATTTTTGAAGGTGACTAACATAAGCAGCAGTGGTAAAGGAGGAGTAAGGGGAGAGTAGTAAGTGTCAGTGTCCATAAAATCAGGTATCATCAAAGACACACACACACTCTTTCACACAACCACACACAGTTTCCATGTCTGGGATCAGAACTCCTACCTAATTAATATGCTACATTATAGCATTATGCAGTTATCGCACGTGCCACTTGGCTTGTATGTGGGTGAGCTCTCCACAGGTATTTTTGAAGGTGACGTCAGCAGCAGTGGTAAAGGAGGGGTAAAGGGAGAGTAGTAAGTGTCAATGTCCATAAAATCAGGTATCATTAATGACACACACTCTCTCACACAAACATACACAGTTTCACATTTGCCTTGTCTGGGATTAGAACTCCTACCTAAATAGTATGCTATATTATAGCATTTTGCAGTTATTGCAAGCACCATGGAGCTTATGGGGCTGGCATTTGTCCAAAGGGTTATTTCAAGGTGATTGACATCAGCAGGCATACTAAAGTAGGGTAATGGGAGGTATAGTGACTGTGAATAGCCTCAAAATCATTCCTCACCACATACACACAGAGTTTCACAGTTGCTATGTCTGGGATTAGAAATCCTACCTAACTAGTTTTCTACATTACAGTATTAAACACATACCGCATGTACCACACAGCTTTTAGGGCTGAGATTTGGCCAGAGGGTTATTTCAATGTGACTGATATCAGCAGGAGTACTAACATGGGTGATGGGAAGTGCAGTGTGTATGAATGGGCCATAAACCATTCCTCTGGAAACACACACTCAGTCACACACAACTTTACATTTGACAGGACTGGATATACAAATGCTAGATGAATACTGATTTGTACTATCATGTTACACAGTTATCACAAGCACCACAGACACTATAGGGCTGAGGGCTTCCAAAAGCAATGTCTACAGTGATTGACATCAGCACTTCATGTGATATTGGTCAATTGGATGTGTGGTTGGTGGGACAGGCCTCATGATGGAAATCTCTCTGTCACAGTTTGTCTTTATCTTCCCCATATCTGTGTGTGTGTATGTTTGACATATTATAGTGTGGTGGTCCTAGATATGTGTGAGTATTCCTATCCAATGTGTGTGCAAAGCATGAATGGTGTACAATGTGGTGTGTGTGCACAGACATCTGCAACTGACAGATATAATATAGTCCACTGTGTTGTCAGATATTGGCTTCATTTCTCTGTAGAAGCATGCCCAGTATGACCGTCTGTATTGAGTGTGTGAATCCATTCCAGGTAGGTTGTACTCCAGTCTAGGGTTTGGTGTTCTACACCTACAACTAGCAACCTGTTTCTGCAGGATATCTGTAGATAGGTTGACAATATGTAGTCACAATGGGCAAAGGATAGTGGGATACTGTAACTAATTTTGTCTGTGCTGCTTCTGCTATATGGTTTTGGTGTTAGCAGAGATATTCATACATATGTACTGTTTTACACTGTGATGTATTATGTCATCAACTACTGACAGATATACTTATTTGCTCACAGTTATTTTCTGGGAAATACAAGATGAATGAAGCTGTGTCCAGTATTGAGGTCTGAAGCCTGCATATTCTTGCACACTCATGCCATTCTGGAGGGGTAGCTGCAGACACCTGCTGATGGGTCTGAGTAAATGGTCCAGCACCTTCGTACTGCAGTGGCTGAGGATCCCCTTGTTGTACATATAGTGACGAAACAGAATGGCGATATCCTCGGTGGCCATACTTCTCAGCTGTACAGATTCACCCAGGTTACCCAGAGATAGGGCTCATATATTTGGTCAGTTCCCCTTCACATTGTGGTTTATAAGCAGGTTTGTAGGCACCCATTATTGGGTTTGCAGGCAGGGGTAGTATGGGCACACATCAGCGTTTCAGACTTCACAAACTCCATGATGCCCATGCTTCTACACCCCCCACTCTGTTATTCTATCCTCTTCCTAACATTATGCAAGTGATATCTGAGAAGTATCCCTATAGTTGTCCCTTCATCCCAGCAGTATTTGGCGGTTGGTCCACAGTTCCTGCAGTAAGATATGGTGGGCATGCTACTGGGATTTGTCAACATGGCCTTGCATTTGTGTTCTGTTGACTGTATTATGTTGTTAGTTGGGACTCCATGAGATAAGATACATTGGCACTACGGGTAAAGCACAGGCCTTTGACAGAGGACTGTAGGCCATTTGGTAGTGATGCAGGTCATCTGTAGCAGTTCAGTGCATTCTGTCATGCCTTCATTCCCAGGCTGTGAGTCACTGGATTCCCCTGGGGTGACAAGGTAAGTGTACAAGGTGTTAATGGCAATAGTTCCTGTCCATATTAATCCATTGGTCTGGATGCTTGCAGGGTGCTGCTTACAGCTAGAGACACACCTGCATGAGACACCTCTTCAGCATGCTGCATTCTGTCGGTATTCCCATACAGAAGTGGGGTTCATACTGTACTCATTCCCAACAGCAAGGATATGACTTGTGATAAACCTGTGGCTGATGCTGGGGTGAGCTGAGTGCATGTGTGATATGGAAGCTTCTTGCAGGTGACTCACAGATATACCTGGGACATTCCCCTTATGCTACCTTGTGTGAGGACATAGGCAGTCTCTCATTACTTCATAACTTTTGAAAACTGCCCCTGATTGGCCAGACTAGATCAGTATTCCATACTACACAGACAACTAATGTGCTGCTAACCTGTAAGTATAATTCCAAATATGTGTGCGCAGTTGACAGTTACATTTTATGTACTCTGTCTAGTGTACTTCCACATGTGTACTGTGTGCATGTCTGGGACCACATTCATGGCATGTCCATCTTTCAGAAGGTGACAGATATTGACATCTGGACAGTGAGCGTGGATGACTGCTGACATGGGTATCACTGAGAAGCATTGTGGTTGGCACTGCAGTTGTCAGAACATGGCTCTGTCATGAACACTACTGGCCATAGGCCACCAAGACACAATTTACGATGCCTACATGCTGATCACTTCCAGACAATATTGAACACACAACAACCTAACACACAGACTCCTACATATTGTACACATGCAACAATCTGTTGTGTAAATTGGGCCAACTCAGGTAATCTATGCTCCACTGTTATTAAACCCACATGTACATGTTACTGCATTTCTACATAGGATTGGGGTGGGTTCACACCTGACGACTTTAAATATTTGCTATGATTGGACTGGTATTTCAGGTAATCTGTTGGCTTCCATTTCATTTTGTATTCTGACCTATCATGCAGACTGGATGCATATCAGTAGAGTACAGATCTTAGGTTTTATTGACCTACATTTCAGTTTCAGACTTCTTACCCTTCAGAACTAACATACAACTGCCCGACCTGTTGTAGTCTGTCTGTGTAGGTCTGGAGGGGGGCTGTTCACCATTGCCATCAATTGGGAGGCCTTAGTCTAGCCTTTCTTTATGGTCATCTACACCTGTCCTGCTGTCTGAGGTTGGTCTTGGCTATGGGAGCCTCACTGACATGCATGTGTGTCTCCTATGGACACTTATTTGGGCCACCACATGCACTCCAGCAGGATTTGTCACATTGTCTAGTACTGCCTAGTATGTTGACACCAGTATTTGTTATGGATTTCATGCTGCCCATATAGGTGTCCACTATCTGCTGCCATCCCATTCAGCCACCCAATTCCCTTGCATGTTCACATCCTTACCATAGATAAAACTATCAGAACATACTACTCCATTCAGCAATTGATAGGAAGAGTGACTTACCTTTTGGCTGTGCCAGTATTGAGGATGGTGCTGGAGGGCTGACTATGTTGGATGCAAATAGTACACTCCCTATACATGGTAAAGCACAGGTAGTGTCATGTTTGGCATCCTTTTACTGTATGTGCGAATCAAAGAGAGATGTAATTCCCTGGGTCCTTACTGTGTCAGTGTATGTGCTATACGTTGCCTCTTTGCCAAAGCTTGGGCATACTGGGCACTTTTCCTTCTGCCTACATGGGCAGGCTCAGGTTGTTCCTTCTCCATGTCCCTCTGTGCCTGTGATGGCCTTGACAATGGTGGGAGACTGTGTGCCCTTGCCCTGTGCTGTTCCTGCTGCAGCTGTTTCTGCAGGATCATATTGTGTAGCATGGCACATACTATGAACATTTGTGTACATGTAGCTGGAGAATACTGCAAGACTCCACTGGATATGTCCAGGCAGTAGAACTGTGACTTGAGCATCCCAAATACACGCTCTATTATAATTCTGGTTTGTGCATGTGCCTCATTATGGAATTCTACTTCAGGTGTGTGTGCATTTCTAATGGGTGCCATCAGCCACAACTCCAGTGCGTACCAGCATCCCCACTAGGTGGCCATATGGGATGTCCCCACTGGCAAATGACTGATACAGCTTTGTCATATGCCAGATGTGGGAGTCATGATAGCTTCCAGGGTTGCCAGCACACACATTCAAGATAATGCCCTGCACATTGCACACAACCTGGCAGTTGATGGAGGGGAAGCCCTTGCAGTTTATGTAGACCCTACCCCGCTCACCAGGTGGTGCTTTGATGTGTATGTGCATGCAGTCTATAGCACCCACTACCTCAGGGTATTCTGCTATTTGGTGGAAGAGATGCATATTGCTGGTAAATGCCTCACGGGTGTTGAGGAAATATATGTGCTCGCTGGCATGTGCTAACATGGCATCCAGGAACTGGCAGAGTACCATGGATGCTGATGCCTGTGAGATCCCCATGATATCCCCAGTTGGCCTTTGGAAGGTACCTGTGGTTAGTATTCTTAAGCCTACACATACCTTGGTATCCACTGGGATGGGTTCCCCTCTGTTGGTTCTGTGTGTGAGGCGTGGCTGGCACAGCTCAACAATTTGCTGTAGAATGTCCCTGTCGACACTACAGTGCTCCACTATCTCCAGCTCATGTAGCCCCTGGTAAGTTACACTGGGTCTGTGCACTCTTCTGCTTCACCTCACTGTGGGTTGGTTGTCAGCATTCACATCCTCACCACACTCAGCCTCCTCCATATATTGATGTATGAGAGCAACAGCAGCCCCTAACATTTTGTTAGTTTTGTCAGGTAAAACTCCCCCCTCTGTGTACACCAGTGGTGTAGAGTTTGTGGAAAAAACAGACTGGAAGGTGTTTTCATAGTTTATAGTAGTGTGCTAGGCTATTTCATGTTTAATTGGCTGATTCTGATACATTTCTTTTTTTTTTTAAATTCTCTTTATTGAAACTTTCTTTATACAAACAGATTATGCATACAAAATAAACAAAATAACAACACTATATATATTCCATAGATTGACGGATAATAATTATACTAACTATATACAGTTATACATTGCCCAGCAAATAGATATAACAGGAACAGCATGATAGTGGCTAATGATATCAACATAAAAAAATGTAGTCATTTTAAAATATGATCGAAGAGAATTCTCCATACTTCTTTGATTATAGGTTTGTGATTAATATTGTGGAACAGGTATTTATGAGCTTCGAGGTGTTTAATGGCTAGAGATTTAAAGCCTTCCCAAGAAAGAGAATGCCTGTTCTTCCAGTTCAAGGAAATATAGTATTTAATTAACATAAAAATAGGGATCAGAACTCTATAATTCTGTTCAGATAGACCAGGGGGTGGAATATGAAGAATGGTAAATTCCCACGAAAAGGTAGATTTTTCATAACCAATTCTCTCAAGTAATACTCTCAAAGCGCACCATAACTTGTAGGTACATTTGCAACTCCAAAATATATGTAGAATATCATCAGTTTGGTTAGAGCAGAACTGACATTTAGGAGAGTGATTGGGAAAGATTTTATTAAGTACATCCGGAGTAAAGTGTGCATTATTCATTATCATAAGCTGAGTAAATTTCAGCTTTTTTAAGGGTATATATTTGGAACTTAATCTTATAGCCTTAGAGATTTGATTATGGTTAATGGAAGGGTTAATTTTTGGCCAATAATTAGAAAACATGAGCTCGTTCTGTGATTTAGGTGACATAATAACCTTGTAGGTATTTAAGATAATTTTTTTCTTCAGGAGAAGCAAGTTCCTCAATGTTTTACAGGTTGATATATCCTTATCGGAGACCAAGGGGTGTTCCAGATATAAACGCACAAGTTCTCTAATTTGTCATAATATGATTGTATAACTGTTGGGTAAATTCAGATTAGTTCTTAGGCTAGAAATTGACTGATGTCTAAGAGGGAAGAGATCAGAAATAGTAATATTCAAGAGAAGGTGATATTGTTCCAGATTTAACATGTGTCCATTCAATCTTAGGTTAGGGTTAAGGTGAAGCGGTTGAAGAGTATTGAATGAATGTATCAAATTCAAGGAGTTAAATAGGTTCTGAAGAGACTTTATGCTAAATAAGATCCCTTTAGTTCGCTTAAGATTGCCTATGTTTACTTTATTTAAGAATGGGAGTGCTGCGGGGTTAAAGTTCAGTGCTTTAACATAATTGTTATACAGGACAACCCATGCCTGTGCCCAAGGGGAGTGGTCTTTGTGGTATGAAATGATATTTAAAATTCTGCTTCCATTAATAATCTCATAGTAGGTCTTAAAGTCAGGTATGTCAAGGCCTCCTTGCTCCTTAGGATGGGTAAGTTTTGCATAACAAATCCTAACAGATTTGGGGACCCATATGAATTTTGAAAGAAGAGATATAATATTTTTAAAGAAATTGTTATGCAGAATGTTGGTAGTTGCGTTAAATAGGTATAGGAATCTGGGAAGAATGTTCATTTTAATGATTGCAGTTCTGGCCAGGAAAGGGAGCTTAAGTTTAGCCCATCTGTTAAGATCATTTTGGACACTTGACCAGCATTTCAGTATATTGTCCTGATAATGATTGGAGTTTCCTTGAGAGAAGGATATACCTAAATAAAGCAGTTGTTGCTTGGATTTAATACCCATATTAGTAAGTATATTAGGCAACATAGAGTGAATATTTATCGGGAAAATTAATGACTTCTCTCTGTTAAGTTTGTAGTTTGCAAGGTTGGAAAAAGAGTTAATAGAAGATATAATTTTGATCGGGTCAGAGCAGGGAAATGTAAAATAAATGTTTAAATCATCAGCGTATGCCGATAGAAAGATATTCGAGTTAAAAATACTAGGTGGATGATGAAATGTACCTTGTTTGATTAGTATGAAAAGTGGTTCCATTTAAAGATTGAACAGTAGAGGGGAAAGAGGGCAGCCCTGCCTGACCCCGTTAACAATTTTAATTCTGTTAGATGCCTGTTTATTGACTTGCAAGATAGTATACACTGTGGAGTATAGGGTTTTAATTTTACTGATAAATGAGTTTGGAATGTTAAAGAAAGGTAGGGAATCAAATAAGAATTCCATGCTAATGCGATCAAAAGCCTTGGAAGCGTCCACCGCTAAAGCGTAAGTGGGGAATTTGCTTAAAGAAGAGAGATGTATCATAGCTTCCAACGATAGAGTCTGATTATTAGTTTGTCTACCTGGTATAAAACCAGACTATTCGGAAGACACAATAGTTCGTATAACAGCTTTCAGTCTATTAGCTAAAACCATGGCCAAAATCTTCATATCTAAATTAACTATAGAAATGGGTCTGTAGTTCCCAGGGTTTTTGGGGTCAGCATTATGTTTTGGAATAAAGATAGCTAGAAGCATTTAAATGAATATCTTTAAATCCGAAAGAAGTGATATAGTTAAACAGCAAGAGCAAAACCTTGGGGATTTTTGTAATAAATGCCTTATAAAATTCAGCCGTAAACCCATCAGGGCCAGGTGACTTGTTAGGTTTAAGGCTATTAATGGCTACGATGATTTCTTGTATTGTGATTTCTCTGTCTAGAAATTTATTTTGCTTCTCGGTTAGTTTAGGAAAGGTTAGATTGTCAAGGAAAGATTGCAGCTCTTCTTTATTGAGGACGTTTTCGGTAGGTCCATAGATATGAGTGTATAAATTTTCAAATACTTTAATGATCTCAGTAGTCTTCTGATATTGTTTACCTTGGTAATAGACCTCTGGTATAAACGGGGAGGTTTTGTTCAAGTTGACAGTCCTAGCCAAGAATTTAGAGGGAAATTGGACTAGATCTGTGTAGATGGCCAGTGATTTAATCTCATGGAAGTTAAGGCTGTCTGCTTGTAAAGATAGTATTTTTTTTGTAACTGCAACCTTTGTTCTTCCAAATGTGGTGCATGCTTTTTTTGAATTTCAATTTCTATCTTATGAAGTTGAGAGGTCAAATCAAATTCTTTTTTGTTAAAAGGCTTTTTATAGTAGGAGGCTTTGTTAATAAGGAAACCTCTGATCATTGTTTTAATTGCGGCCCACTCGCAGTCTAAGGGAGACTGAAAGGATCCACTGGATTTTAGAAATTGGTCAAGGTAAACTTCAACTTGGGAAGTAATCTCCTCCTTAACAAGGAGATTGGGGTTTACACGCCACCAAATAGTTGTGTTTTTTGCGAGACATTTGTTAAGCCGGTGTATAGAGAGGGAAATCCTAGAATGGTCGGAGAGCGTTCTAGGGAATTGGGAAAAGGAAATGTCTAGGCTATGAAAGACTGAGGAAATCAGAAAGAAGTCTATTCTAGACCAACTTTTAGCGCAATTAGAGAAGAAGGTGAATTTATTATTTTTATGGGGAGTGTCTATATATATAAGGATCAAATAGGTTGAAATCCTCCTTCAATTCTGTTAGGGACCTAATAGCAGAGATATTAAATTTGGCCTTAGCATTCATTCTATCCTTTTTAGGGTCCTGCATGGAATTCCAATCTCCCCCTATAATATAATAGTGGTTAGGAAAAGAAGCAAGAAGATTGTATATCTTCATAAAGAAGTTCTGTTGGATTGAGCATGGGACATAAATATTAATGATAAGAATAGGTTTGTATAAGTAAGGGCAGGTTGTAATGAAGTAACACCATCTACCTTCATTATCTGAGTCCATTTTCACTATATCGTACAAAAAATTATTTTTAATTATAATGGCCACCCCTGCACTATTGGATGACACTCTCAAAGCTATGATCTTCTTAACCCAAGGTCTCGTTTTATCTTGTTCCCATTGATGATTCAAAAGATGCGTCTCATGAATAAAATTAATTTTATATGTCGATTTAAGAGTCAGGTGTATAAAACGTTTTTTTTTTTTTATTGGGTGCTTGTAACCCTTTAATGTTCCACGATTCTATGTCCCACATATGTTAAATATCTTAAGTAAATTAAAAGCAGTAAAAGGAGTGGAGAATTTATATTTAGCTGTTCTTTCCCACAAAGTTGAAGCATGACCATATGGGCAAGTATAAAAATTCCTTCCTGCTTGATCTCCATGCCTACCCACCTCCCCCCAAGCACGGAAGGAACCGTGAAAACAAGGGATAAACTCAGATAATAGCCAGTCCTTGGTCCCTCCCCAAGAGGGAGACAGTTTATTCCCGGAACACAAATCCTAAAACTCCAGAAACAAAAATGCATAACTATCCCAAGCAGTTCCTACGAACACCCATAACTCCGCTATAGTGAATAATAAAATATAAAGTTGGTCAATGGTAGTATTAACCTAGTCATTTAAAAGTCTGTTGTAAGATTAAAAATAAAGTATAATATAAAAGAAAAGAAGCGCCTATTAAATGGGGAGAAGTCCTTCACCACTTGATATATTTAAAGCCTTTGAAGAATACCATTAATATCATATTAGGAGCAATAGTCCTGACCCTAAAAGGTATGTTACAAACATTATAGATATTTCCTGCTACTGTAGTGGTTATACCGGTGCGGTTGTCATCACAAAGTAATTTTTGATTCTGATACACTTCACCTGCCAGCTATGCTAGTTCTCCTTGATTGCCTTCCTACTGCTGTTTTCCTTTCCATTGACTTCCCGTTTAAGCCCTGAGGCACAGCGTGCATACCCATTGCTCAGATGTGAAAAGAGCTGTTATTTCCGTTTTTTTTTTTTTTTATCCTAGTGTGAAGTGTGCACACCTGTTTAGGCAATGTAAACAATGCTAGGCAGCCACAGACACACCCTCTTCCTTAGCTGTGCTTAGCTAGGGACAAACACGAGCCACAGAGCTCCAATAAGCTTACAGCATGGATGACACTCCCCCTTATGAGGTCATCTACTTCTTATACTCATACCATGGTGTTGCTGCACCTACATGGTTGGGTGCAAGCTTACAATGAGAGGAAATCTGTGATTCAGTATCAGTCCCCTCATTTGCATAAAACAGAATGCTAATTCATAGTTACCACACTCACACTGAGCCTTCCCCCTTAACAACCACTATTCCCTAGTTTTGTTATTTTTATGCATGCCATTGACTATCATGGCAACATGCTGATTTGGGTTTAAAAGCTTATTTCAAACTTTTTTCTTATTTTCAGGCCGATCTCATTTGCGCACCGCTGTCCAATGATTCAATGTCCGAAATCGGACCAAAAAAATTAAAAGTTATTTTTTTATAATTTTGCAACTATTTCTCATGCCAGTGGCCATATATATGGCCATTGGCATGCCTACTAGATTGAATACATGGTTCCTTTGGAGCTGTTATGCCTCCATTTTGTAATTTGCAGAAATGTATTCGGTTAGTAACTGAATATATTTCTGCAGTTTACACTAATCCTGCACAGATGCCTGCCTGCTTTCTGGATTGATAATTCACCTCATTTGCATGGTTTTCACCAGCAAATGGGGTAATTAGCATATAGCAGTGGTGTCCTTGCAGGAATAGTGTAGGAGTGCTCATACACTTCCCGGGAGCTCGTGCTTGGATCGCTCGTCGGCCATATTGCGTGCAGCAGCTCTTGCACTATTCCTGCACTACGTGTAGAGCTTGCTGAATCCAGGGGAAATACTTAAATTTAACAACAATACTATGTAAAACTGAAAAAGAAGTGATCAGAATAAGATCTATAAATCATAATAAGTCTTTTAGTGGTTAAGATAACCTTAAAATGTTGTTATTGAAATACCAAGACTCTTAATGTGTTAATTGTGTAAGATTACCTTAATGACTCAGCGGATTCCTATTACTGCATAACAATTTATGATTTTGAATTTCTTCCTTTCTGTGTATATACTGTAAATATGTTTAATTAATAAACATTTTCTTAAAAAAATAAATCTAATTAGCCTTTCATTCAAAATCATCTGCATGATCTTCCCACAACTGTAGACAAACTAACTAACCGTTGGTTCCTGTTGTTTCTTTTGTGATGCGGGACAGCAGATGCATATCTTCAGTGCTTTGGTATTACCTTCTCTAACTGGGTTCTGTTAAAAATCTCATGTCATGCTCCATTTTCTGCATTGTTACCTTCTGGAATATCCTTGTGGGCTTCCACTCAGGTCTCTGTATTTAATTCTTCTCATTACCTATATCATTTGCACTACCTACTGCCTTACTGCCAGCCAGACCTATATCTCCTTTCTAAACTGCAACCTTCTTCTGTCCATTTACTGAACACTGAAGAAAAGGATTTTATTTACAATTCTGACCTACAGACATGCCTCTCTGTCCCTCATGTCCTTTTCTTAGGTTTAACAATATCTCTTCCTGCCTGTACCTGTTCTGTACATCTCTAAAAAATGTTTTGTTCCCCTTCTTTATATATGACTTGTTACTCCTAAACTACCTGGCTGCTGTTTTTTTTCATTCTTCATAGTTTTCCTTGAAGTAGCCCACTCTTCTCTTTCCTAACTGGTAGGACCTCTCATACACCATTTCACTTTTGCCTCTCCTTTTAACTACATATGTTCTCTTTTTTTACTTCCATTGCTGAATCTTTGTCTTCTACAGCATACCTGACTTCCTCGTTTTCCTGAATTCTTCTAGCCATGCAAGCATTGCCTTCACTCTCTCTACTGATCTTCTCATAATCACCACTATAATCCTAAAATTTGTAGGTGTTTCAGAGTTATCTGGTCCAGAATATTTTGCGAAATGGCATCTTGGCTTACTATATGTAAACTATAGAGATATATCGTACTATCGGCCCATACTGTCCTTATATCTGTTCCCTCAACATCCTGTGTTCTACTAAAAATTGCACTTAACATTCCCTATTTCCCCAGTCTCTCTTCTTTTTTGCTCTATCCCTGCAAGTTAATTATTTCTATACTTTCATTCAACCTATGCACTCTTACTATTTCAATGCTGGAGTTAGCCACAAGTACAAAGAAGCTCACCATAGTGATTGTCAGCTTTTTGTCCTTCCGTCTTCTGCCTTTTACCACCTAGCATCTTCACTTGTAGAATTTGGAGACCTATACATTTATGCACATTAAGCAGCTATCTCAATTTCCACACCGAATCTCCTAAGACTTAACTCACCCTCATTCTTTAATATATTGTATGTTATTGTTTCCTTCATGAATACCACTCCTTCCTTCTCCCTTATTCTCATATCTGGCCTGATTATCCATTAATCGGGGATTACCAGATCCAAATTCATAATACTGTCTGAACAGGTATCTGATATCCCTACAATATCTACCTCACCTGCTACCATCCATGATGCAACTCAAACATGTTTTCAGCATTTTTTTACCATTATTCAGAATGGTCATCCTTTACGCTTGACTTTTGTCTTGTGATTCCCTTTTCTTGTTCTTGTTTTTTTTTTTTCCCCTGTACTTTTCACTACTGATGTTATGTTGGTATGGATAGTTCCTTCCAGTTTTTCTCCTTCTCACTCCTTATTTACATTTTGCTTAATGTTACAGTCCTTTTTTCTTTCTAGCCCTTTCTTAAGTACTGCTGTTCTCTGGAGGCTGAGTTGGACTCCACACTACTGGACAGTTCTTCTGCTTCCTTTACTACCCCAGTTTATTAATATCATAAAACACCTCTCTAATAGTCCAACCATTAAGTAATTTGTGCCCAAGTTGAATTTTTTCTTACCTGGACTTGTTCTTGTTAATATTAATCAGTCTACATAACTGAAAAAATAATTTGAAATAATATAAGTAAACAATAACAGCTGACATGATAGGTGCTATACAGTGAATAATGGAATTCCACATGTGTAGCAAGTCCTAATGCTACAGACAGGAGTCTTCCTACATTTACAGTTTTATTGTTTCTGTATATATTAGAGGACATTATTACACTTAAAAATAGCTGCACCTTTTTATTTGTTGATTGTATTTTTTAAGCTTTGCATAGGACTTTTTTATTTTTTATGTGTTTTGATGATCTTAAGAAAAATGGTTTGTTTCATACATAGTGAAAGCAGGTTATAACAACGACTTCAACATTATGAAGTATTTAAAGGCTTTCAGTAAGATATTTGCATTTCTAACATTTCCATTAATCATTTTGTTTAAGAAATCCATTTAATGCAGAAGAATGCTATAAAATTACAAATGGCAGATCCTGGATGGGATTTAGAAAAGCTTATCAAAAGCAGGAAGTCTTAGTATTTCCATTTCCCCCAACACAATAAGACTTTCTTATTCTTAGACTGCTTCCCACTGAGATTTCCCACTTGTACGAGAACAGTGGGCAGTCTTCCTGGTAGGGTTGCATGCTAATGTGGCAATCCAATGGAGTGACAAAGGTTAATCAGCCATGAGTTCTACACTAGAAATACCATCACTTTTGATTTACAATGCCAAGTGGCAGTGAAAATGTTCGCAGTTTGAGGCCAAAGTGAATACTGTCAAAAGACAGCAGTCAGCAATTCCCTACTGTGGAAGCAGTCCTATTGTAGGTAAGTTCAGAGAAAACATGTGCATATATGTGGCATGAAAGAACTGCAGAAAAATGTGTGTGTGTGTGTGTGTGTGTGTGTGTGTGTGTGTGTGTGTGTGTGTGTGTGTGTGTGTGTGTGTGTGTGTGTATCTGTCTGTCTGTGAATGATGCAGTGTGGATGAATGGCTGTCTTTGCCTGTTACTTCAATCAACTGTGAGGGGTGTTTTTTTGTTAATGCTTGTCTATGTATATGCAGGAAAAATGTTTAGGAGTGTGTAGGCATATGTGTGTGTGTGTGTGCGTGTGTGTGTGTGTGTATGTGTGTGGGTGTGTGTGTTTATGTGTGTCTGTGGATCTGTAAGTATAGGCTGGTGATTGCCAATGCACTGCATCGACACTAGAGAAAACACTATCATTGTTAAGTCTGTCAACTATAGTGTTACCTTAATTACAATTCAGAAACATGTTAATGAGTCATTGATAAGTTCTTTCTCATTGCAACCATAGCTGTCTTTGAATTATCTTGTTTCACCGCTGAAGAAACTGACCTACCTGTGAATCCCAGAGGATTGAGGTATTTTTCATGTTTGTGTTTACTTACTTTTAATTACCATTTTTGTTTTATAATGCATTTTATTTTTTAATATTTTGGTGCAGTTTAATGTAATGTTCCTGTGCTGTGGGACTGGTATGAAGGCAACAGCTTCATATATTCCCCATTTCATTATTTCATTTTTTACTCTATGTTCTCTACTATTTTTTGATTATTTCCTTTACTTGTTGCTTGTGTTTAACTTCTTACCTGCTGAGAGGTATGTTGCATTCCTTATTTTGTTGTATTGGGAAGGATTTGCATATATTTAATTAAGTGCTGTTGTTAATTTTTATCTCATTATCTTAATGTTTATGCTTCATGCATTTACTTTCATTTTATTTTTGTTCACAATTTTTCAATTTCTTAAGGGTTACTATGTTTGAAGACTCAATATTGATTATATTTGGTACTTTTTAATACAATTGATCTTGCCTGTTGATGTAGTGTGCTATCTGCATTGGTTTGTGCACTTGGTTGCTTTAGATTTACTTTATGGACTATAATAAGGTGCCTCATAGATGTGTGAGCATTCTTTGTTCTGGTATGTTTGTTTCTGTATTGTTTTGCTCAGTAAATTGTCTTTTTTAAATAATCTTTATGTAGCTTTTGCTAAACCCTATAATTTTACTGGTGGGCCAATCAAATACATTGTTTGGATCTTGATACATTCTAATAAAAAGCAATCCTGGCACCATCACCATTTCTGCAAGTATCTTTTCTCCATTGATTGACCCATGTAATCACCATACTTATATAAGCCCCTATCAACAATACCCCCTGCTTTTTCTTAACCAAGTCTCTTTCTTGCCATGTTATCGTTTTACTTTTGATTTGGCTAAGTCCTTGCTTGTCCATTTTCACATATCTCTCCTGTATATCCCTTACCTTTTAATTTGTTACAGCTCTTTCCCTACTCATTGTCATCTGATTACTAATTTTTGCATCCCTTTATATACCTAACCATCCCCCACCTCCATCCATTTTATTCCATGACTAACAGTCTGTTCCCATGCTAACCCCATGTTGTCTGCCAATGTACTCCTCTTTTCTAGTTTTACTCTTTTTCTGTTCACTTTTCTTAGCCATTTCTGTCCTTGCCTCTGCTTTCCTAATCCTTTTAACTATTTTTTCTTAATGCTCTATCTTGCTTTATTTTCTCCCCCAAGCCACGTCTCCTCTACTTCTTTATCCTTGCCCATATTTTCCTTCTACCCATTTTTCCTCAGTGTCCCCTTTACTTTCTTTCCTCAATTTTCAGACCACACACTTCCTGCTCCTCATTCCTTATAATCTGCACTATTCGCCCTAAATACTGGCTGTGTCACCTTAGTCTATTTATTCCAACATAGTCCCACCAACATCTTTAGGGCCACAAGCCTTTTAATCATCATTTGTGTGTAGCTTATCTCTTCTCCTATGTGCATACTCTACCCTTACTTCCTCCCTGCATTTTTTCTTTCCCTCAAGCTGTGTTCTTTGGTCACAGGGTCCTACTGAGAAATGTGCACTATACCATGCTGGTCCTACCTCCATTTCTTACTCACCCTCATATAGCACATGGTATTCCTTGGCAGAGTAGATGTGCTTGGGACTGTATCATAACTGAGTGGAGTAAAGGCAGTAATTGTCCCAGGCGCAAAGAGTCTGGTAACATTATCAGCAATGTTGAAGAGCTTTTGCTTAGGAACAAATGAAGTGCAGTGACACATTTTTTCACCAGTGGCTGATACTGTGGCTGCTGAAAAGAATACATTTAGTAAATTTAATATAGCAAGATGCTTGTATAAGCTCTTCACTACAGTTCAAAACTTTAGAAGGAAGTCCTTTTTGTTTGTGTTCAATTTTGGGTTGAGGGGAACCAGTCTGGAAACTTCTCATGGCACTAAATGACAAATCTATGTCTCTGACACAGAACACGCATACCAGAGACCCACAGTCTTAAAGTCACTACCTTAAGAGACATTATTTCCTCAATGTTTTTATTAAATAAATTCCCTTAGTGAATATACAAAAAACATACATTAACCAGCATACCTCAGACAGAGGTAACAACAAAAGGAGTGTTGTGCACTTCCTGAAAGATTTAAACCTGAGAAAAACAGATCAGTCTGTATTGGTACATTCAAGATTAAGAAATTGAAGCAAAAATCACCTAGCCTAGCATTCTGGGCTTCTAATTAGTTGAGCTAGATTCAGTTTATCCTGGTCACAGATGTAGCATTTAGGTCAGTATGTAGATTCTCCTAGCAAATGAGAGGCTTGAAGTGCTAAAACACCTAATTACACTAAGGAATTAGAGCCAGGAAAAAGTCAATAGAGTATGCAAATCAGCAGTAATATACTTAAATTGCTAGGCCTTCTACACCGGTGGGAAAAACATGCAAAAGATAGTGTTCCTCAGATGTATAGTAAGTATGCAGGGAAGATCAAAGGCTTATATTTTAGATACAGTTAATAGGTACATGCTGGAAATGTAATTCACAATGATTGTATTTCTTGTTACTGTTTTTCAGCTCAGAAGAAGATTGCATGGGAAGGAGAATGGAGCATCTCTCCAAATACCAGGTTTGGCACTTGGAACAGAGGACTAAAGCTTCAACTTAATGAGGTGATCCCTGTTAAAAGGGTACAGATTTGGTAGCTTTCCACCTTTACTGGCCTCATGTGTGACCTCCAGCAAGTCACTTAAGCAGACAGTGCTTTGAGGCAACCGGGAATTTGGGTAAGGCTCCTTAATGGTCTCTAGGACTTTATGTCTATTACCTACCTATGAACCCATGTATATTAGGGATGAGCATGATGCATACCAGCTTACAGATAAGATTTACATAGTAGAGCAGCATCCTGTTATCCAGTTCTGTGATGCTGTACTAGTAATTGCATCACTCATGTGTAATACTACTGCATACTTTCTAACATAACCTCTATATACATGCAGGCATACTAACCCACATGCATACAAGATGCATTCAGGGGATCCACAGAGTCCACATCTGTAAAAGTATGCCCAGCTCAACATGCATATACATCATATCCACTGTCACATGGTGCCTGACATGTAGAGCTGTTGGCTTAGTACCACATTGTGGACAATGCCATATTGCAGTAAGCCCTATGGCATAGTGGGTACGCATCAAATTATATTGCCTGTGTATTCACCTCCTGATGTCCATGCATCATAGAATCATAGAATCTCAGAATCATAGAATGTACAAGGTGACTGGCAGTGTAGGCATCTATGCCTTGCCAGAACCCACAGTTATACCTTACCTCCTTTTTCAATGACTGAAAGGTCAGTAATATCTGAGTAAATGTCTGAATTACCCATCCAGTTATTTAATGGTTTCTTAAAGGAGAAAGAGTGGGTCACATGTATGTGCCACTTCTAAATGGAATACCCACATTAATTGTAAATTACAACAGCAGTGTTTAATGGTTCATATCACCTTAACTTATGATAGGCACCCACCATATGCTAACAGCTGGCTATGTTATCATCACTGTCTTGTCTGCCTTTGGTATAACACATTGCCATCATATACTTGTTGGCTCACATACATAATAATGCTGCCTATATCCATGTGACCTGTCTTTGTCTATGTCCCCCAAGACATACTCACAGAGGCACACCCACAAACAGCTTTCATGGCCTCTTATGGTCAACAGCACTGTCATGATACTGGTGTCACAATTCTGCCCATCAAAAGCCATGTAGTACAACACTACTACATCATGTATTCAAATCTTACAAGCTGAGCATATGATATCCTATACCTACTCAGCGTTGTAGCCCCTGGCACAACTGCATTTGTAGCAGTTGCCTAGTCCACCTGTAGGTACATGCAAGTCTGAAAATGAGACAGACATGATGATAATAATGTTGTTTTTTCTCACTTTCTTTCTTTATTACTATCTTTCCTTTACATTTTTATTTGACTTTTTTATTAAGTCTCTTAGTTGTGCTACTATTTTCTGCAATGTCAGCCACAGCTGTACCGCTGATGTGGCTGCATTCCTTACTTTGCAGTTATGCCCTTCCAGCTCCTGTTGGCTCACCAACTTCTGGCAGACTTGTATTTCCATCAGCTGATTGTGATTATGCAGTTGGAGGTGTCCTCTGATGGTTGAACACTGGAAGGTGGTGTTGCACTTCCCTCTTGTGACACTACCAGTGGGTCACAGCTCATTATCTGGCAGGAATTAGAATAGGTGATGAGAGACTTTGTGAAACAGAGCCTGGATGCCTGTATTGGCTGCCTATAGAAGGTCCTTTTGGGATTTGGATAATTGTCTGCCTCTGCATAGTGGGTTATATTAGGCAGAACACAGTGGAGAGGACAATCACAGTGATGACTGACCACTGTGTAACTGCCACCTAATGCAGAGAGAGAAGGAGCTCAGATCCCAAAGGCAGCAAGAACAGTAGCTGAGACTTCACCTTATCCACAATCATGGTATTATTCTTCCTCGTGTCTCATCTCCTTCACCTGTTCTTTGCTCATGCTTAATCATTATCACTTGTCCTCCATTTGTCAAAATGTGTGTCTATCCATTTTCAAACCCCCTTCACTTTATGTCAGCACTACACATTTTGATCTTTACCAGTGTTTAATATTTTTTTCCATGTGTCACTGATTTCATTCCTCTACTTTCTGTCCATCCCCGGACTTCCTCTTACATCCTTCCTCATCTACCCTTCTTGAGGAACAAAAAGGTGCACCTTCCCACAAAAATAGTATTCTGTTCTCTTTCTTCATTCTCACACTTTCCTTTCTAGTGTCTTACTCTATGCTTCTTTTCTTACTCTTCCCCTTCCTGACATTCTTATAATTGCATTTCCTACCCATTTCAGTAAGAAAACTAAATCTGAATACTGTTTATGTGGTTCACATCATATCTTATAGTATCGTGAGGTTGTATTAATCCATGTGCTACTTGCATGCATGAAAAAGTTTGATACTGCTGTTTGTGAAGTTGTCGAACCACACCTGAGAAACACCTACCTCCTTGATGGCACTGTCATTTATGCAATTTCTTAATTAGTTAATAGACAAAGTAGGAAATTACTCTATCTTAATTGATAATTACCTTTGCACCAAGTGACACCACTCGGAGTCTGCATGGTAGTCCTTTTGTAGCCTTATTAGGCAAGTTCCTGAATTCCCAGAAATGTTTGGTCTTGTACAGAGAGTACGAAATATATTGTTTTCTGATACTGCCTTTCATTCTTTACAAAGATTGCAGATTTGCAAACGTTTATAATTAAATGTTATGAAATTATGTTGCGTTGTATTATGACTGGATTTTTTTTTTTTTTTGCAATTTATGAACTTGATTTGTATAGAAAGAATTGATGCCACCGGAGTATCAAGCATTAATAAATATTTATCAGACTTTCCACCATAATAGTGACACCTAAAAGTAATAAATATTTGAAATGTACAGCAGGATAACATTTTTTGACCGACTAGGAGGCTGGTTTCATTATTAAAGAAACATATTGTAAACAATCTTAAAAAACACATACTGGTTTCAAAAACTCAGTTTAAGCTGAGTGTTTCCTATGCTAGAGTAATTACCTAACTGCACTACATACAGTACTTAATTCTGTAGAATAGCTAACTATGTAATAGGATGGTAGGGCTATTCCTTCATTGTTCCTTGAAGGAAGGGACATAAACTTTGCAGAACCAATATCACAATATGCCTGTGCATAAAATGAAAATAAATATTTGATTTTTGATTAACCTCTTGCTGAAAATGAAACAGTCTAGAATACTAATACATAACTTTACTGCACATTTCCTTTGACACTGCAGGAATCAGAAGCATTAATATAAATTGATTCATTCACTTTGATGTGACTTCCTTCTAATGTGTATTTGCCTATTTAATATTTTACCCATTTTATAAATGCAGTGGATTTGCTGTATGCTAGATGATGAAGTATTGAAACAGAGGTTGAGTTTAAAGTAAATAATATCTACAGCACCTCTAAAGCTACATCGTGACCTAGTTACACTGTGAATTTTAAACAAGTATGCCATATTTTGTAGCACAGTAAGAGCTCTTATACCTTTGGAACTCATTCTCAGTGGAGTATGGCTTAGGAAGCAGTAAATGACAGATGCCTTCTTGAAATGTAAATTTATTGGAGTATATGCAATTTCAAAGCAGGGCCCAGATGAAGATAATATTTAGGTTTCTGATTATGGAGTAAAATGGATGTAAAATAATTTACATTTATGGTTTTATACAGTGATGTCTCATATTTTCTTTCTTATTTGAACAATGGCTCTCAAAACTCATTTAGTGGTAAATGATGATATGTCATATGTTTTGACATATTTTTTCACAGCTGCTTGCCTTTTCTACTGCACGTTCATGTTATGCTATGTTAGACATGCATGCAATTTAGCACTGCTAAACAGTCAGTTCTAAACAACAATTTTAAGAAGTATATTTTATAGATCTTCTTCACTTGGATGGAGCATACAAAGCAGAAATACAAAACATTCAGCTTCAGAAAGACTGAGCACAGAATAAAAGAGAAAGTATTACATGTTGAACAATTATTCCTACACACACATACTCTCAGCTTTGTATTTCATAAAAAATGATGAAATTAACAAAATGTTGGCATATTTACTCTAACATTATAAGGAGGAATGCACATATACCCCCCACATTGCAGATATTCATTTATTCTACTTCCAAGATCATGCATCCTTGCAGAAATGATTGATTAGGTTTCATAGATTCATATGTTCATCAGTGCTTAACTAGGCTATTGATTTATGAGGATCTTAAGAACCTTAGCATTCCATTTCCATGATAGTTTTTAGGTATTATTCTTTACATACAAATAATCCTGAGGTGGTCAGGCAAGGAAATGTTGGGTCATTTTCTTGTTGCTCTTATGCAAGAAGGACATTGGTGCTAAAGCAAAGGTGACTTTGCAGTTTCCATCCATTCATCTAAATTATGTTTGAACAAATTAATAGACATACTTCTATGTGATACATACCTATCCCTCAAATATGTTATATTTATGTTACAAAAGATATTCAGATCACTTGAGACTGTGTTTATGCAGTGGACTAATAAATGTGTAATAGGTGTGAGTGGATAGGGTTTGCTATGGTAGAGGACTATTCTTAGTAGTCTGTATGGTACTGAGTACAGTAGCAAGGCCTGCATAGTTTCTGGGATTTAAGCTTGAGATTTTTTTAGTGAGAAAGTGCTGTGGTCACTCCACTTGTGACAATTGCTTATACAGGTACATACAAAATGGAGCATCAACTAGATGAGAACTGATGACCCTGGAATGATTACATCCTTAGAACTTGATATCATACCTTTAGATATAAACTTTGCAATGGAAAGGGACTTCAGTGCAATACTGTATACCTGGTCATGAAATGGTAGTTCATTTGTGGCATAGGTTTCCAGACCCCTGACTACAGGATAAACTTTTAGGGCTGTGTTGTCAGTGGGATTACCTAACAAATGCAAAACACTGTCTTTTGGCTCACAGTCCATCTCAAATTATGTATGGTGAGCTGAAAAAACATAAAAAAATACCAACAGTCCCCCCCCCCCCACAAACTGAACCCATCCCCTCAACATACGCACACCTCAGAATTGTATATACCAACTCAATGGTCTCACATGACTGAAGAAAAGGGAAAAAAAAAGCATCCCACCAGCTCACACAATATATTACACAACACTGAAACCGCTATTAATTACCATCACACTAAAGACGCATGATGGCAGAGTCACTGATGACTCATGGGTATGCCTCGTCAATGTGATAAGTACAAGGGAAGTCATTTTTGCTGCAGGATGCAATTATACATCTCTAGGCATTTAGTCTTAGTCTATGTTTTTTACAACAGCTATTGGTTTGGTAAATGCCCTTTTTGGAGAATTTTGGTGTCAGCTGGGGAGTTTATGGTGACATGAAGTTTGCAGTAGTCGACAAACTTTGTCATCAACTAACCCTTAACATTTGCATTTGCCTGTGAGCCGTAGATGCCAAGAAGTACTGAATCTTGGGGTGCACTACTAGTGATAGGTCACTGGAAAGAGGCAGAGCCACCTAACCTAATTTCCTTGGATCTACTTGTTAGGCAGTTTGGTATCCAATGATTACATATGGATTTACATTAAGCTCGGACAATTTACATATGATGCTTGAGTGTGAGATGATGAGAAATGCTTTTGTAAAGCCTAGATATGCGATGTTTACTGATTTGTCCACATTCCTTGCTTCAATAGCCTTCAGAAAGTAGTCAAACAGGTTTTGTAGGCAGGATCTACCTTGACAAGTCTGAATTGACTTAGGATGAGAGTTTATAGGTTGCCTATAGCCTCAGTTATTAACTGCATAATTATCCTTCCCATTGGCTTACACATGAAGCTGCTCAAATTTATGGGTCTATTATTTCTCAAGTCAGCTGATGCCCCATCTTTGTGCAAGGAAATGACTGCTGCTTTCATCCATTCCACCAGCTCAAGGCCTGTTTAGAGGCTGAAATTGAATAACATCTGGCAAGGCTTGGTCTAAGAAGTCATGTTTTGGGCTAACCAGTAAGCATCCTAATATGTTATCTGGCCAAATAGAATCAGTGTTCTTGACCTTGGATAGTGCTGTGAGCACTTGTTCTCAAAAATGTGAATGGGGTGTAGATGCAGGCACGTGCTCTGGGAATATAAGAAAGGAAGAGAGGGATGAAGTTTGAACTAAATTTGACTGCTAATATATTGGCTATGTCTTCTAGGTCTGAAAATGTGATGTCCTTTACTATTAGTTATGTGCAGTGTTGGGAATTATTTCTGACATGTCTAACACAGTTAAAGAAGACTTAATTATCCTTCATCTGGGTGATAATTTTTGCCTTATATTTGACTTTGGTTGATTTGTTTAAATTCAGCATCTTGAGAATAAAATGTATTTCTGTATGCAGTAGGATTATAAGATCATATGATTATGGGATCTTAGGAGATTGTTAGGCTATCAACCCAGAGGTCATTTTAAGCATATCTGTTTCAACTCAATGTAATACCATAGAGGTACTAGACAATACCCAAGATTGCATTTAGCGATGACTGCCATGTCCAGGAGGGTTGTAGGGTCTATCCCTGGTAAGAATTTACGATGCCCCATCACTCAACCAGGTTCATCTTGATTTTTTTCTTTTATTATAGAACCTTTTTATATTAGTGTTCAACGATAAAGGTTTATTTTCAAATTTGGCATTGTATTTATTTCTGAAGAGGTGCATGCATCTATTCAGCTATTTACCTGTGCATAGAAGCTGGCGATAAAGGATTCTGCAAAAGCAGTGGGGTCATCAAAACAGAAGAACATTTTGGATTCAGACAGTTCATCATTCAGATTTAGTAGATTAGCTTTGGCATAATCTCAAATACCAAGACATTGGGAGATATTTCCAGGCTTCAGTTGTAAGGTGAATATGACTGATTTGTGGTATAATATGATCAGGGAGAAAGTTATAATTGCTGGGGCATAGAGCTGCCCATATTGGTAGGGACAAAATCCAAGAATTTATTGCCCATGGTTGGGGTGCAGAATAACTGGTTCAGAGAGAGTTTGTAGTGACGGTGAACTTAAATTTCTGGGCACACATGTTTGAAGATGTATAAGTCTCCCAATTAATGGAGGGGTAGTTTAAGTCTCATCCAAGAATCATGTATGGCTTAATGCAAAGGGACTACATACTGGTTAGGGTGGAGGTAAGTACTATGGGGACATAGATGGAGTTCTACAGTTAGCTATTTTATAAAAATATCTTTTTTAATAGTAAACTAAATGTTGAGGAGTTCCATGTTGTTATCTTGTCAAATGAGTCTGCAGCTAAATGTTTTTAAGAGCATGTTACACCACCACCATTAGATGTTCTGTTTAATGTGATCTTATATTTCTTCATATAGTCCAGGGAAGTACGCTTCATGTCTTTTATACTCATGTGCATCATGACTGCGCATATGTGTACCTGTGGTGCAAAGACTTGAGTGCTTGAGTAATCTGGCAAATTCTAGCACCTGATAGGAAACTGACCACGATGCTTACCTTGCACATCCTGGTGAGTGGGGCATTAGTGTGCCTCACTATAGAGTTTCCTATGACTAGGATATTGGATTTTATGTGGCGGTTTGCATTATGGGTTTTTGAACTTTGTCAGTGTGACCCACAGATGCATGTTTTTTTGTAAGTGCTGTCTATTTATGAGGTTACTGAGGGTACTTGTTTCTTAGGTTATATTTAGGGGTTCTTTGTAGTTTAGGTTGTTTAATTTTAAGAACTTCAGTGTATGTCGATGTATGTGCCTGGTCTGAGCTGTATGTGATCAGTTTTGTGTGGTGTTTTGTAGTACTATGTAACAACACACATGTTATTTGTCATGGGTTCATGTGAGAGTTTTGTATCCTACGCCATTATATAATTACATCTCTTGCACACTGTGACAGCTTCTTTAAGTAATAGGTAGCTGTCAGTAAACATAAGACCAATGATGCACTGTTTCAGGATGCTCATTTCAGCCATGCTAGCTACAGAGATGGTTGAAAATGCAAACCCGCAGTTACAAGTAATTGCTAATTTGATATGAGGTTTGGAGTTGATTTGTGCCCATGAGGTTTGAAGCTGATTACTGAAGGCACTTTCTCTCTGGTAGTGGAGATAGTGCTGGCCACAACACAGTTGCATGTGGCTAGGAATAATTGATCATTCAATCCTTCTATCAAGAGAAGCAAAAGAGTAGTACTAATCTCAAACATATGAACCTACGAACCTATCTATACAGGGATGAGTATAATACACACCAGGTAATCCCAAGCCTCTCCTGTAGAAGTAGCTTTAACCAGATGTTGTTGCAGTCAGTACACTTGTTACAGTCTTCTCTGTGTAGAGCCTCCACTGGATACAACACAAAGTCAAGCTAAACAAAGGACCTGAAAATTGTTTCATGAAAGCTGCCACTGCAGCCTGTCCCATACATACTACCTAATCACAGACCAGCAGGAATCAGTGTCCCTCTTCTCCTTCACTCTCAGGAGCAAAGTTGCAACATTAATCCTAAGCTGGTTTCCAAAAAACAGTGTTCAGGTTTTCCATTGACAGGTAATATCTAGGAATGCTAGGAAAAATAGAAGCAGTAATATCAAGATGATTTCTGAGTAGCAGTTTATGAGCCCTCCAGTGATAGGTAAGGCAGACTAGCCCCAGATGTTAGAGATTTTAAAAGTAAGATAAAAAGGATTAATACTCTGAATACTACAGTGTACACCAAGTGAGTGTGATGATATGAAACAGAGGCTAACTCAGGCTTCAGGAGTTTAAAGTATGGGCTTTCTCAATTTGTTCTTTTAGTACCCAATAGAATGAGTAGATGCAATGAGACTGGGAGGAGCTTCCAAAGTCAAATTTGTAGTAGAGTTGGCATCTCCAAAGCTACCAAATATATAAGCACAGTATAAACAGTCAGGGTGGGTGTGAAAAATCAATTGCCAGTACACATAATCAGTAGTCTGACAGCACTTGCAGCAAAGTAAGAATGCAGTTAAATACCTCAAAGAAGAATTCTTTATTCCCAGTTCTTCATGCTAATTAGATAGATTTAATGTCTTAACAAGCAGTGAATATGAAAGATTTTTTTTTGTAACTGACCCTAACCAAGAACTTTTATAAATCTAAACTTTAAGGTTTAAGTTTTCTTTGGAAACTGATTATTCACCATTGCTTCACATCAGTTTGAGCTGGAAGGTACAATAATTAAATAGAAGAATTTGAGGGGCATATCCCTTTCCCTTATGGGTTGCATTGTACTTACTTCCCTGAGACAAGATCAAAATGTGTGCATTATCCAGGTACAAAAACATTTTGTTTTACAAAAGAATTTCCCCCTGATTTACTAGTCCTCTGTGCAGGAATAGCTTAGTCTTGCACGGAGGCGGTCATTTAAAAGCAGGACGGCAGCACGCCATGCATAGTAATGAGGCACGCTGCCTGAGCTCCTAATCTTACACAGAGTGTGCAGGAGTGCAGGGGGCATGTCTGAGAGCAGAGCTCTCAGAATATACATGCCCCCACAATGAAGAACAGCAGAAAGGGGTAAGAAATGAGTGAGACTGCTTGTAGGTGTCCGCATATCCCCACCAACATTACCCCTCATGTACAACAGCAAGTAAATGCAAATAACATGAACAAACCCTGTATTTATATTTATTTTAAAATCCAATTAAAGCTAACCATAGGTGCGCAGGTGTGCCCATCACTTAGCTATGGTTAATGCAGCTTAAATGGCTGAAGAGGATAACAAGGAAGATATATGCATATGAAGCAGCATAGCAGTAGTGTAGTCAGCAGAGCATTTGCCTTACGAGCAGGCATTCCCAGCTCAAGTCCCACTCCAGCATATTCCATTTTCCATGGCAAAGCACGTTATGACTAATATTTATGTTGCATAACCCACTAAATAATATATTTTTATAAACTGGAGTTCTGCAGTAAATGCACATGTGAAGTGTCAGTGACATAATGAATAAAGCACTAGTAAGCAGGTGTAAGCACCAATAAGCAGTAGTAAGAATATTTAAGCACTAGTAAGTGAGCTTTAAGCCCATATGCACGGTGGTAGGCAATGCCTACACTGGTTAAGCAATTCTAAAGCTAACTCTCTGTAAGCAGATGTAACAGCTGCTTAGCAGTCATGCAAACCCGCTTACAAATATTCAAAAGTGCCTTAATCACTCTGTATCCAACAGCCCTTGTTCTGCCCATCAACAAAATTAACAGCCATGCAAGACTTGAACCCAGGACTCTATACACCATAGTCACAGTAATTAACCACCAAGCCATCACAGAAGTACAGAAGGATGAGGTATCAGCAAACAAGTCTTCACCATAGTAAAGCCTAAATGAACCTGTGAAAGGAATCAGTATACAGAAATATGTGCCTTAACCTACTACATAACATAAATATGTGAACCTGAGTACATCAGTAAGGCCAGAAGTCAGGTGTAATTGTTATAGAGTGTTGAAGTTCCCAATAAAACACAAGGACCCCATACAGTATACGTACACATAAATCATGGATACCAGGCATACATATAAGGTGTAATTAATAATAACTCAATGCGAAAAAGGTATCATAATGCAAAGTCTAAAGCCTTTTTAAAACTGGCCAATCATGGAAAAGTGTGGGAAATCGGCCCTACTTAATCCCAAGAGGTGGGAATACATCTCATAACTGGTTGTAGCTTCCCCTTGCAGGTACAATGGAAGGTGTGCACTTTCGGGTGCAGCGCTGTTGCATCCAGGAGTCCAAAGTCATGGCAGGACTCCTTGTCAAAGACCATGATCAGAGACTGCTGCAGGGCCAGTAACAGGGCTTTCAAAAAAGTAGAACATTTCAACTCCTGTCCCAAGAATTAAATCCACAATGTTGTAGAAAAACACTTTAATATAAATAAACTAAAACAACAAATATTTACACAGATTAAGCGCTTTCATCTCTTCACGGAGACTTCATCAGAATCATCTAGTAACCTTTCTGAAAACATTTTATATCTTTACATTCACTATAATTGGTTGGCCATTTAGTACTTTAATAATCCAATTATTCAATTATATAATCATGCTGATGTTTCACTTCAAACCTTCTGGTCTTTTTTTTGTAAAAAGCCTAAGTAGAAACATATGCCATACATTTACAAGTTTACAAGAATATACATAGTCTTCCAAGATGTATATACCACCACATAATAAAAACATTTAAACATTTAACATTTTTAAAAAAACTTGTAATCTAATCTATCAAAAAATATTAATGATAATATAAATATAAATAAAATACCTTTATTTTATTTATATATATATATATATATATATATATATATATATATATATATATATATATATATATATATATATATATAGGGAGGTATGTCTCCCTAGGAAACATATACTAAATGCATATATGTATTATTATATATATGTACACAAATATGTACATCTAATAGACATCACCTACTATTCTGGAGTCCTCCAACTTACATGTTACTAGTGGGTAAATTCTCATTTACTTTTTATGTTATGCCTTTTTGGGTCTTCTGAGAGCAATTTTAAGGCTGTGGTTGTAGAGATATGGTCATTCAAGCCTTTCCCATTACATGCATCCAGCCTGAGTTGCCATATCATAAGGTGGCATTCTGTTTTACCTAGATAATACCCCCAGCAGGTTTTACAGTATGCCAAGTAAACAACCCCCTTTGAGTAACAACTGTTGTATCTTTTTGCTCTTAAGGTCATATCTATACTTGGAATCCTAACTTCTTTTAACCCTACTATAAAGGGGTGTTTTATACATCTCCCACACTTAAAAGTACCATATTTCAAAACAGTTCCCCCTACACTTGTTTTCTTATTCTTCTCTAAAATATTTTTTAAATTTTTATTTCTTCTAAAACTATATCTTAAGGTGTTCTGAAAAACACTCACCCTTGTTGGTATGGTACTAAACATCTCCCAAATTTCATTAATATATTTCTTTAACCATTCAATTCCATTGTAATAAGTCAGTGTTAAATACGGTAACTGTATCTTCCTATTGTCACTATCAGCTTTTCTTTTTTCATCCCTTGGTGTTTCTTTGTTGGTTAATAATGGTACATATATAGTTCCCCATCTCTGTGTAACATATTCTTTTATGGGTTTAATTAGCTATACCCCATCCTTTTGGTGGTATAGATCACCCTAAAAAAGATGTAATTGTATTTCAACACCAACTCCATGTTTTCCAAAACCAGTTTAAACTCATCTGCTGTTAGCCTTTGTTGTCAATTTATATACTGGTGGAAGACAGCCTTTATTGTCAATTTATATACTGGTGGAAGACAACCTTTATTGTCAATTTATATACTGGTGGTATTGTCCTGGAACTGCGCCTTATTTTTATTTTCTGAGGTGAAAATCTTTTTTCCAGTAACAGGGCTCCCAATATAATGCGGAGGCCTGAGACTTTCTCGCCCTTGACCTCACTAGTTCCATTGGCATACCCCAAACTGGTGAGCAGGTCAGGCATCACTATGCCAACCTGAAGCAGAGTAAAGGGGGACCTCTTGGAGGAGTTGTTCCAAGAGGTTAGAGCAGGAGGGGATGTTCCAGTTGTGTGTAAGTATCACAATTTCCAGCTCAGGTATATCATGGATATGTATGTCTAAATATTCCTCTTATGTCCCCCGCAGCTGCAATGGAGTGGGCTGTGAACCAGGAGGCCCACATCAGTCAGCTGGAAAGGTTATGATGCAAGGCAGATCAGTAATACTCATGCATATACTGTCATAGGAAATAAAACTAAAAGTAGTAGTAAATTAATTGCCTGTATAAAATCTATATTGTTCAAGGCAAGTACTGCATACACTACCGAATATGGCAGGAAGAGTCTCATATTGTTTTCATGTCAATAAAAGTGTAATAGCCTGACGATAAAGGTCTAACTGCTGGACTGCATGTGTATACTCTGGTATCATATGGTAATGTAGATTCACAATCATGTAATAGTACTGTTGTATTAATCACTGTTGCCCACACCGTGCACCATAAATTGAATGTGTAGGAATACCGGTATATAACAGGTGTAATCCCCAGAGGCCATATAGTACAACTGAGAGACACATAGACAGTAAACAGGGAAAATGCAGACAACAAAACCTGGATAGCACATGCAACTGAGATGTAAACTGTTGTTTTTTTAGCACACGCAGCCATGGTTTGAATCCTGCCAGTGGTAGTACTCTGCATACAGAATTATACCCCACAACTGTACAGATACATATAGAATGTCCAGTAAAGTGGCCCACATCTGTTGCCTATCAACCTGTCCCCCTGGGAAATCAGTGGGATGATCCCAGATGTATAGGCAGCAAACAGGAAATACAACTGATTGACACACATCTATGAGAACAAAGCTGGCACACTAGCAACTCCCCAATAATTTATGAGATTAAAAAGCCACGTATGTCCCATTTACACCCCAACTTGCCAAGCTGTGGTCAGAGTGTGCACAGTAACAGAGTGAGAGGTATATGCATAATAGTAATGTGGAATCTGGTACTGTGTGTGTGAACATTCGGGTAGTGCTAATAAACATTTCTCCCACAGGTCTGTCAGATACCAGCACTATGCCCAGAAATACAAGAATGATACCCAGTACTGGTATTGTCTACATTGATATTGTATGGCAGTGTGACTGATGCAGTTCCTCTGAATAATGAGGTATCACATATCACTGTCACCCACACTGTCCTATAACATATAACTGTCTAGGAAATTTGTATAAGAGTGTTGTAATACAAGGTCAGAATGCAAAAGCACAGGGGAGTAATAAGACAGAAAGCAGATAGGAGATATAGAGCAATATCTATATAGCAGACACAACTGTGATGGACAGTGTTTAAGTTGTAGCAGATGCAGCCATGGTCTAAATCCTGGGAGTGGATGTAGGCTGCATACAGAATCATACCCCACAATTGTACAGATGAGGCCAGAATGTCCAGTATATGGACCCATGTCTGCTGCCTGTCCCCCTGTCCCCCTGTCCCCCTGGTAAGTCTGTGGGATGATCCCAGATGTTTAGCCAGCAAACAGGGAATACAAGTGATTTTCAAACACCTATGAGAACAAACCTGTCACTGTAGCAACCCTCAAAACTGTTAGGAGAGTAATATTTCATGTATGTCCTGTCTACACTCCCATGTTGTCAAGCTGTGACCAGAGTGCGCAGTAACAGAGTGAGATGTATGTGCATAATACTAATGTGTAATCTGGAAGTTTGTGTGGCAACAGTCAGATACTAACAAACATTGCTCCTACAGGTACGTCGAATACAAACTGTGCTGAGAAATACAGACCATTATAACCTGTACTGGTTTCACTTTGGTATTGTAGGGAATTGTGAGTGTTGCAGTTTCTCTGAGTAATAAAGTATCACTGATCACTGTCACCCACACTGTGCTACATAATATCACTGTGTCGGAAAGCATGTATATGTGTGTGTCAGGTCACTAAAGATGGAAGAGGGCAATATTTTAGATATGTCCTGGCACACCAGCAAGTGGTCAACACATGGCCAGAGACTGTGCAGAAAGAGTTGAATAGCTATGTGCACAACATCAGCTTGGAATCTGGGAGTATGTGTAGAAACAGTTAGTGTTAACAAACATTCCCTCCACAGGTATACCAGGTAAGAGGTGTATACTGCAGGTAAAACCAGTTCATGTGTAATGATGACAACAGACATATCACTGTCCAAACTAATGCTATAGGGTAGTGTAGTAAGACTTGTAAGGTACAGATAATAGCACTGACTAGGAAAGTAATGTGGACTCCAGGAATATACTAGTTATTAATTGACATCTTTCTCTTCCCCCAGCATATCTCCAACAATAAACTACATACCCACCTCAACTGGTATGTAATGACTTCACTGTTCTGATTATGTCTTATTGGTTGATAATTATTTAAATCTGTTTCCATGCATGAGCTATATTGAATTATTCCAAGATTGGTGGCATGGTGCCATCAATGCACCTGCATGCTGTTCTTATTACCACTGTGGTCCCATTTATGCATGTGTTCTGTTTGCTATGCAACTGTTCCGTATCTGGTATCTGGGTTAATGGGAATCTCTATGCATGCTGTTATACCTAACCCTGGAATGTGTTGACTATTACTAACCCATGTATGATGATGACATCTAAACACTATAGCACGTTTGGGAAGGCCGGTCCCAGTGGACCCACTTGTACCACCTCAGCTGGCTGTGAAACCGGGCACCGGCATGTCTGGGCTCCAACCCGGCACCTCCCTGTCCGTTGGTCCTGCACCACCTTCAGGTGGAACCACCTCAGGGGATGGGGCTCACCCACCCCCCGGGAGCAGGCACAGACAGGCACCTGTCACCCGTCACCAGGTTGGGGTCGTGGTGCGTAGAGAGATCAACCAGCAGTTTGGTGATCTGCTACACCAGCTTGAGGGCCATGTGTTGCGACTAGATGGTCAGCCTGGCTCTCCGATTCAGCCCCCAGCACAGCTACCTTTGGGGCTGTGAAGGTGCAGTGGTGACTGCCCATGTGTGGGGGCCTCAGTCACACTGTTTCCACTAGGAGGCTCATGGGCTTCTGATTTCCAAACACCCATCCCCATCAAGGTGTTTATCACCACATGTGTCAAGTACCACCCCTGTATGCATCTTGTTTACCTTGTCTGTAAACCACCCAACCTACCACCGCAACTATCCCTACTACCCCTCCGCAACATCCCACTCTCACCTGAAGGAAAAAAAGGGCAATCTGTTCCTACAAAAAAATCTCGCCCCATACATAGCTGTCCATTTTGCATATGTGTCCACTGGACACATGTAATCTGATTTAATTGGCATCACAACTTATTATTGTTGTCCTCACCCCCTACCAAGGGTGTGAGGGTCCAAATCTATCTCCAAATTCAGTGTATATGTACAGCTGTTACTGTAGAAGAAATGGGCAGCTATGGACCTTCCCTACACTCTTCCTGCACATTACTGGCAGTTTCCCTACTGTCTTTCCCTCTTTGTGCCCTTTTTCTTACCACTTTCCTATCAACCCCTTTTTCTTTTCTTTTAAAGAAATTACTGCGGTGGTGGTGCTGCGGTAGCATTGTCGCCTCACAGTAAGACGTTGTCTTGTTCGATTCTCAGCGAAAGCGTCTTCTGAGTGGAGACATGCGTGAATGGTGTACCTTCATTGAAGGTTGTGCATCGGGCCTGGCAAGTAGGTACGTAAAAATCTACTGCCAATCATTAGTGGAATGGAGTTCTGCTGTGGCGACCCCTAACCGGGAAAAAGCCGAAAGATACAACAGTGTGGGGGTAAATGGGAGTAAGCACTTTTAAGCAGCAGTAAGCGGGTTTAAGCCTGTTTGCATGGAGGTAAGCAATGCCTCCACTGGTTGAGCAACTTAGAACCTAAATCAGTGTAAGAAATTGTAACTGGAAATTAGCAGTGCTTACCTCTCCGCAAACCTGTGCAAACCTGCTTAAAACTGCTCAAAATTACCTTAATCACACTGTATCCAATGGCCCTTGTTCTGCCCAGCAACAAAATAAACAGCCTCTGCAAGGCTCGAACCCAGGACCCTACACACCATAGCTAAAGTAATTTACCACTAAGCAATGTCAGATGTACATAACCCTGATGTTTTCACAAATATATCATCCAGCCCATTCATTTAACAGTACAGGAAATGTATTCCAACATTCAGATGTATGTGTGTGTGTAAACATATTAATATCTAAACAGATACAATGTATATATATATATATATATATATATATATCTATATATAAACATATATACATGCAAATGCCTACATCTATAGATATATATGTCTACATCTGTATGTCTAAATATATACAGCAAGTTACATATATGTAAGCAGATATATATATGTATATATATATATATATATATATATATATATATATATATATATATATATACGGACATACTTATAGTTATGTAAGCAGATATATATATATATATATATATATATATATATATACGTATATATGGGCATACATCTGTAGATAACAATTGGAAAATAACTAAAACATATATGTCCACATGCACCGTTAATTGGGTTGAGAGACCCCCAAACAATATACGTCTTGTACGAATAGGTATACCCCCCACAGCCAAACACGTCCACCCTGCAATACACTACCAAGTGTTGCAGATCCCATAACCAGTACCTGATATGACATGAGCACAAGATGTTAACAGTACTACATCCCACCTGTATGATGTCAGGCTGGTATTGGTAACATATCATGCAGTACAGCCTGGCTCCCATAGGAATTGTACAATGTGGAAGCTATCAACATCCCCAGGATACATATACACAGACACATATATGCAGATACAGATATATATATATATATATATATATATATATATATATATATATATATATATATATATATATATATATATGTATATATATATATATTTATATATATATATATATATATATATATATATATATATATATATGGTCTATATTAGAACACCGAACATTCAAAATGTTGAGTGTTCTAATATCGAATCCTAGCAATCGAACATACAAATCATCGAACATTCAGAACAACAAATTTTTTCCTAGGGAAAAAATTTGCTGTTCCAAAACACATACACACAGCACAAGCACACCAAACAAACAGCAATCCACACACATACACCTAAACTCTAACACCTAACCCTACACTAAACTATACATACACCACTAACTATCCACTTACCTTAACCCAAACCCTAACCCTAAGGTCTGTCACTATCACACAGTCACCTCACCCTCTCCCTAACCCTAACTCACCTAACCCACACGTCCAGACAATCACACACTTACCTGAACCCAACCCGTAACTTTCCACCAGAGTGCTGAAAATACCGAAGCAACAGAAACGGACAACCAAATTCTATCCCTAGGAAAAATTTGGTTTTCTGATTTTTCAATGTTTTCAGCATTTGCTGGAAATGGGTCGATATTAGAACACTCGACATTTTGAATTTTTGGTGTTCTAATAGAGACCCTATATATATATGTATATATGTATATATATGTATATATATATATATATATATATATATATATATATATATATATATATACATACACATATATATATATATATATATATATATATATATATATATATATATAGATATATATAGATATATATATGTGACTACCCATACACACGCAGAGATATGTACAGTAAGATACATATGTAGAAGGTGCACACAATATGGAACAGCCACTATGCCTACAGTTAACATCTTAACAACTGGACACTGTATGATCCACCCATACAAATGACAATTGTTACTTGCAACATATTTGAGAGAAAAAAACAGGTGGTTTCAGGTAAGGTGCTCCCTCAGAAGAATATCCAAATTTGTAGAAAAATCAAAAGGAGCACTCCACGGCTGACAACAACACAAATAATTTATTGATATAACTGGTTAGCGCTTTCACGTTCCAACAAAACGTTTCTTCAGACCTCAAATAAACAATCTCCCATACTGCATTTATATACAGAATTGGATGCTCATCATCTTATTAGTATGGTAATTAAAATTTAAAGTGCAAGTGACATTTAAAACATATATTATTTGTCATATTTTTAAAAACATACATCATAGCTTCTAAAGTATGGATAATATTTAAAACATATGTATTATATAAAGACAACAATCTATAAACAGTAATACATTCATATGACAATCATTAAAAACCTAAAATCAATTCCTATGTAAAATTCAATAGGCATATAGAATGCATGCTATGGAAAAATAGAGAAACAACAACCTAAGCATATGCATCTATATATAAAACATTATCAAAAAAACATTATTGTATTAGTAAACTCTATGTACATAGAAGTCCCTTGTTTTCTCACATAAGGATATAAATAATGGTGGGATTAATGTTTGTATGATTTAGCTATGAGGTGTGGTTTCAATGAAACCTTATCATTTAGGCCATGCCCTTTGTTGGCCTGAAGTCTTATAATCCATTTATTTTCTTTCTCTTCCGTGTAGTTTTTAATGTTGCCTAATCTATCTGTTCTCAGGATGAGTTCCAATACCATGAATTTAAATCTATGCTTGGTCCCTTGTGTAATAACATGTTTCACTAATGCATTATTTTCATTCTCTTTATTAATAGCATAGATGTGTTCCCTAACTCTTTCCCTAAGTGTTCTATTTGTTTTTCCTATATAAAATGATAAACAACATTGACACTGTGCTATATATATGAGATCCCTGGATTTACAATCAGCATATTTGTCAAAGATAACTTTCCTGCCATTATCTGGATGTATAAATTCATTGCCATTTAGCATATAACTACACTGGTTACAATTCCTACAGGCAAACGTCCCTTTCCTCTTTGAACTTAAAACCTCATCACTATTGTCATTATTATGTTCATAACAAAGTAACCTCTTCAGAGATTTCATATTTTTATAAGTAATATTTGGCCTATCTCCCACTATTTCCTTTATCTTTTCATCCATCATTAACAGCTGCCAATTCTTAGTTATTATTTCTCTTATTTTATTATTCTTATTAGTATATGGTATTATTAATCTAGTTCGTGTGTCATGTCCTGCTTCATTCAATTGCATTTTACCTTCATTGTTGTTCCTATATAAGTATGGTTTCCCTTTTCCTTTTCTGAGTCGGCCACATTCTGAAAAAATTCTCTCTGTATTGGCCTTGTTGTATCCCCTCATCATAAAATTCTTCTTCAGTATCTCTTGTTGGTCATTATATCTTATTTCATCAGTTACCAGTCTGGAGACCCGTAATGATTGATTTTTGACAATATTTGAAAAAATGTGTCTAGGATGCATGCTATCCTGATGTAATAAGCTATTCCTCCAACACTCTTTTCTGTATAGATCTGTGTCAATCGTCGTTCCCTTTTTCATTATACGTACATCCAAGAAATCAATGGTCTCAGTTGAAAATGCATGTTGAAATCTTAAAAAATCTGTTGTACCATTGATATATGTGACAAACTCATTTAACATTTCTATCGTATCATCCCAAATGAGAAAAATATCATCCACAAAACGCTTGTAGAATTTTATATTCCCCAAATATGGATTATTATTGCGTATATAGGTCTCTTCCCAGTATGCCATCACCAGATTGGCATATGTATTAGCTACTGGTGTCCCCATTGCTGTACCCTTTTTCTGTAGATAGTACTTCCCATTGTATGTAAAAACATTATTTTCCAAGACTATTTCCAATAGCATCATGTATTTTATTACTAAATTACTGGGAATATTCTTTTGAATAAGTAATAATCTGACATATTCAATTCCTATAGTGTTTGGAATACATGTAAAGAGGGATGTAACGTCTAACGTTACCAAGATGTCTCTTTCAGTACTACAATTGCTATTAATGTAATCTGCATAGCCATAAAGAAACTCTTCAGTATCTCTTAGTACAGATTTAATATCAGTCAGAAGGGGCTTTAACTGTTTTTCTAAATATATTGAAAGGGGCTCAGTTGCCCATCCCCTCCCAGAGACTATCGGTCTCAAAGGGGGGTCAAACAAATCTTTATGTACCTTTGGTAATCCTCTGTAGGTGGGTATAAGAGGTTCCTTGACCAAAAAATAAATATAAAGATCATTGTCAATTATATTACAAAGTAACATATCATAGAGCATTTCTTGTATATTACCTATTGCTTTATTAAGTGATGTATTGTCTAAAGTTTTATAGGTATCAATTTCATCCAATAGTTCCTCCATTTTCATCATGTACATGTCCTTATCCATTATAACAACAGAACCTCCTTTGTCTGCTTGTCTAATAATGATATTGTTATTCAACTGTAGCTTCTTTATTGCTTCATTCTCACCATTACTTAAGTTATAGTATTCTGGTTTCACATTAGTAGCATAGTATTTCATCAAGTCATTTTCACAAGATTTCTCAAAAGCTTCTACTATGGAGTTAGACATTGGTATAAAAGTAGATTGCAACTTGCAACATATACCCACAGAGAGGTCATAGGATATAACACCACACACAGATTTGTATAAATGTAAGACGTTTATTTGTGCACTATTACAGTTTTATATGCCATGTCATATATCTGTTCAGACACTGACATCCATATAAACAGTAATGCAACTGTGAAACAGTTACACTAATACAGTAGTATGGAAAGGTTCACAAATGTTGCTGTCCAGGCCAAGCCCTTCAAATAGTACAATAGTAAAGACAGACTGGGCCACAGGATACCAAACAATCAACAGTAAGTAATATAGGTGCATAGTTCAGCAGCTCTGTACACAATCACTAGGTAGTAAAGACTTCAGTTGACACAATGGGATGTAACTGTGACTTAACAAGGTATAACTGGCACCATCAGAAGCACAATGACAAACAGAACAGTCTGTATAGCAGGAGAGAGTAGGCCTGCATTAACCCAGTTTATGCAACTAAGTTAAATATAGGTGAATTGTATGATACTGTACATCCAGATACCTTAAGGCAGCTCACCCCTGATACCCCCACATTTTGTAACAGCCTAGGTTATTTATGGTGCATCCCCCCAGACTCAATAATACAGAGCCACATACCACTGTTACATACAATGGCCTCTGGAGTGCCTAAAGGCACACATGTATTGTGTAGGTGAAGCCCACACATATATGGCCCCAGCCACACTGTATGTGTGGGGGATACAACAACAGTGGACTGATGGCAGGAATAGCAGTGTGATATACTCACAGCCCACTACAGAACAACCCATGACAGCATGTCATATGTACAAAGCTTGGTATGTAGGTGGAGGACAGAGGCTGAAACACAGGCCCATATATGGAAGACTGTTGCCATACACTAAGCAAGTTGCTGATTTTACAGGATAGTCTGCAACATACTCTTAGTCAGGGATTTGAGGTTAGAAACATAAATGGATGTAGCCATGTACTGATAGCACTCAACGCACATACTGCCAGTGAAATATCTGACACAGGACCTGTGTGGTGGACAGACAAAACATGATAGGCACACCTCTGGCCATCAAGAGGATAGGCCCACAGTTGAGAGCTATTTAGACAGACTGCATTCCAAGGTAAACTAGTATGTATACACAAACCCTGTAACACCATTACTATACAAAGCATAACACAACTCTACTCACACTCTCTCTGTATTTCTGCAACCTCCTACAAATATGTAGCTGGTTTGAGTGTGCAGGTTCTCCTGTAAGAGGTATTGTTATCTGCTGTCTGTAACACTGATGCCCCCACACAGGAAGGATGTTCATCACACAGGAAAGGTAAGGGGACCACGCCCACATGATGTAGGGATTAATGGTAGGTGGTTGTCATGACAGTGGTAATTGGAAGTACTACACAGCAAACAGCATGCAGTTAGCAAGTGGAGGACACTGATTGGTGCAGAGGCCATCACCTGATCATGTGCATCACCTACTAAAGTCTTGCTGCAATCTATTCAAAGCAGCTCATTCCATTTACTGGATATATATATATATATATATATATATAGAGAGAGAAAGAAAGAAAAAAACTTAAAAAAAAAAACCTAAGGCAAAGGCATTTATTCAGCAGTCATTCATCAAGACATCATTCCCACAACAGGTATGTGAAGTATATATACATGTAATAGAATGTAGTACCTGGTCCATAATAATGGGATAAATGATGTTGAATGATTTATATGTGCCATCAGATGTTGTTGTGATGATGTTAAACTGAACAACTGCTATGGGCAGTAGTGTCAGTCCTTGTGGGTCATAGTCATCAACTGTGCAGGTCAGCACTGACTGCCAAGGGGTAAGCCATCATAGTGTGTGTTGTGCAATAGCAAGTATGTATATTACATGGCCAATAGCTGGTGGTGGAAGTAATGCCATTATGATGGACACGTGGGACCCACGTCCCACCACTGGCAGGATACTCAGGTTAATCTGTAATGTAGAATGCCAGAATGCCATAGGTATGTAATAGGGTTACCTGCAATTGGGTCCTACATCTACCCCCTAATGTCAGGCTGTATCCATATTTGGCCCCTGTCTGTGTTGTAGCAATGCAGAACAGCACAGCTGTGCAGGGAGGTGTTGTGAGGTTCTGGACCTGATGTCTGAATGTACCCCACATATAGGTATGCATATGTGTACATATGTCACAAATATAATATATAAAGATATATATGTATATCAGCATGTATGTCCACAAATATACAGATACCAATGTGTAGACATATATATGTGCACATATATACATCACATACGTCTACACATATATAGATGTATACCTATATGCACATGACTACATATATACAAACACACACACAAACATATATGCATGTAAAGACATGTCCCCTATATTACTACCACAGTGATGCATGTTATGTGCAAGGCACCAGCACACATAGCAATACACACAGATATTCATAGCTGGCAGTGTGTCCAACATGGACAGGTATGTCACATGTTAGTCCCTTGTCGGGACCACATTTCCCCTGTCTGTGAAGTATGCAATGGGAATATGGGGAAGTATGGCTGGTACACTTGTGGAGGTGGTCAGGGTTGGTAGATATAGGGGACAGTCTACTGGGGTGGTATGTGACACATGTGGTGGGTAAACACTCTGGATGGTGTGTGTGGTCTGTGATGTGGATGCCCCATGCGCCTTAATATGGGCACAATGGGAACAAGCCTCCCACCCACTGCTACTCACAACAGGCAGTCCATGTCCTGAAGGTGCCTGGTCTGGAGGCTGAGAAGGAGGAGCATGTTGACCCTGTGAATGCGTACTAGGTGCCTCAGACTGATGTAGCACATCCCGCATGTGTCTGCGGAGCCCGGCATTAAACAGACCCTAGACCCGACCTCAGGGGACAGGAACATGTCTGTGTGTGCCCTGAGGGGGGGGGGGCAACATCCCCTGTGTTGGTTCCACCTGATGGTATTGCTGGACCAGTACATGAGGAGGCCCCAGGTAGGGACACACATGTGATGTGGCCAGGCATCATGGCCAGTAGAACATATACATGCTATTGTGTCACTGTTATAGAACATATGATGATATTAATACTCTACACAATCCAGGTACATGTCCAACAGCATGCATACATATCCCCAATAACACAGAATGTCAGATGTGCAGCAATCCCAAAGCAGCCATACGACTGGCATATAAGGAACAATAGTGGCCCTGACAATGGCATGCAGGTGAATAGTCTGTAACAGGCCAGCAATGATAGTGTCCACACAGGGGACATGGCTAAAATCACATAGCAGAAAGTGTGGTACAATTTAATATCTGTCCCACTGGTGGGTAAGCTGTAGCCATACCTAATGAGTTGTGTGTACAGTTTGTTGAAGGTGATATGGTGGGGGTGACAGAGATGTGTATTATGAACTGTGGTAACCTTGCTATATGAGTTGCTCAGACCTGTTACCATCTTTATGTCTTTAAGCCAAGATGTCTCATGCACAGTTGCAAACCTATTCACAAGCAGAGAATGATGTGGTGATATCACACTTGATCCAGCATTACCCAGTGAGGTCTGGCAGGGCTGCACATGAGCAGCAGGAGTGGACCTCCCTATGGAATGACCTAGTCCACAGGGTCAATGATGTTGGACTGCACAGCCGCAGTTATGAGCAGGCCCGGCATCATTGTACTGACCTGCTTTGCAATGCCTGTCAGCGTGCTGCTGCAATCCTGGGGGACCACCTTGTCATGGGTTGGCATGCCATCCATCCCCCCCTGACAAGTGTGGAGGAGCTCCTGGCCAGCCTCATGGTACCTGCCCATTCGGCCAGCAGTCAACCACTGGACACCTTTGTGGAGGTGGGTGTCACCCACACACCGGCCAAGGAGCATGCAGATAAGTACACAGGGCACATCAGTAGACCACTGTTGTGTATACATCCACATCAGTACAAGTAGAGCATGCATATGTGACATGTCATAGATATATTGTGTTGCTGCATTGTAGTGATAAACAGATGTCCAGATGTGGTAGTATCGTGGGAATGTACCATTGATGTATTGCAATACTGCACCCACCCTGTAGCACTGCCACAGGTGTGGCCACTGCCATTGCATCTCTCACCCTCTTATGTAGGTCCCTCGGGGATACCACCAAGGCAGCAGCATGTAGCTGGTGTGTATGTTTTATGTAGATGCTTGCCAACACACCAGGCATGTAATGGTGATGGTATATTCCATGCACACATCTAACACACCTACCCTAAATGCATGCTGTACATGTGCATGTATTCTTGCTGTAAAATGTACGGTCTCACAAGAGTGACCATAATGGGCTATTGGAAGGGTATGTCAGACACCTGCATGATAACTAACATCATGTCATTGTGGAATGTGTATATAGGGAGTCACATACTGGTGGTAGACATGGCCTACAGTAGGGACATGTTTGGAACAACACCCATATACAGTGCAACACAAGTGTATATACCTGTAGGAACTGCTGCAGAGATACACTATGGCATAAAGCATTGCAGTAGTCCACATTATCAGCTGGGTCTAGGCTGCAGCATGTGGTGTTCAGTGTATGGGACACTGCAAAGTGACACACATGTAGGGCTTACTTGTCATGCATCTGCATAAAGGCTGAAGGAGGGGTGGGGTTTCAGCATGACACACCAGTGCACTGCATCAGGGATCCTAAGTATTCTAGGAATAGCTCTATTTGCACATAATCAGGTTCAGGACCTGTGGCAGCCATGAACCTACCCACAAAGCAATACTGACATCAGTGTTTGAACACCATGGGATGTGCACATTAGTAGACCTGACAATCATGCAGAATAAGGGTACATCTGTAGGGCAGACTGAACATACACTGGCAAATGCAGCTGGCCGACGCTGGTATACCCCTTCCAGGAGTAGGGACTGCTGTAGTACACACAACAAGATGTGCAATAAACCATCATGATAAGGGGGTGCACACAAATGCCCACATGGCGTGTATGCATTGTGGTCATCATCCGCACACCTAACGCAATCTGTAGACACTGCATGTGAAAGTACAGGACATATGCCAGATATCGGGCTCATGTACTGCTAAGATATGTGGTGATGTGGTCTCATGGCAGATTAAGGATGTGTGTGTCAAATCAGTAAAGGTATGTACACCCCCATAGCCATGGTGTGCTCTGATGGTTGTCAATGTAAGAGTATTGAAGTTGTCATACATGGTCTGTTGATGTTGACAGCTGTAAATCAGGCATCAGGCATTCACCAATGACAACTGTCCACATATCATCCCAGGTATGTGTTGCTGAAAAACATAGTGGCTGTGAGAAGTAAAGCTGACATAACTGACACAGTACTACACATTCCACAATGGGTTGTACACCTGTAAGTTGTGGTACACAGTATATGGCAGGGTGCAGAACAGGTGCACAGCAATACTTTGTACATGGGTGCAGTGGTATCCAGGGGAAGCGGCATCACCTAGTGACACAGCACATGCATCGCACACATGTATACTGTTGCCAGCATGGATTGGCTATAGCTGAACTGCATGCAGTTCTGTTCGATATGTTTTGCATGTTGACAGATGAGTAATAGGAGGTCTGTGCGTACTATCATTGTGCAACCTCACCTGTATGTCTGTGTGTGTGTGTGTGTGTGTGTGTGTGTGTGTGTGTGTGTGTGTGTGTGTGTGTGTGTGTGCATCCTGGTGGTTAGTTAGCTTGTCTGCAGGGTCACTCTAGTGAAATGGAGGGTGGTAGATGCATATAGGATGCATGTGTGTATGTGTGTGTTTGTGTGGGTGGCCATGTATGCATGTGTGATTGTGGGGTGTTCATACAGCTGTACCTACCTTTGGGACCGTGCAGTACATGGACAAGGGACCACCACATTACACACCAGGAATACCTGTCATGTGTATAATCACAGGACAGCAAATAGTATAATATGGTCTGTAGCATGGAACAGGCATCCAGAGGGAAGGTAGACACCAGGTACACCCTTAATATCACAGTCAGCAGAGATGTCACCTACAACCCACATATGCAGCACTACAGATGCATTGGGGAAGTGCTAGTCAACACCAGGGAGTGTATCCAAATATTACAGTTGTGACATGATAGGCAGAAGGAGCAGCATATCTGGCATGTACTGAATATTACATGCACATGACACACCAGTGCAAGATATTATGGATACAACATAGTAGCCCACACATATAGGGGCCATGCACATCATGTCCGGACATACAGAGGATGCATAATAAATGATAGCAGTAAGGCCATGTAAAACCACTACATGCACGTCAGACAGGTAAAATAGCAACAGGCCTTGTGTTGTGGCCACTTGTGTGGGCATTTAGAGGACTGAGATGTAGGATGGACATATACATGGGACTGTCTGTACAGCCATGGACAGGTAGGTATTACAGAGGCACGTGTGTGTGTGTGTGTGTGTGTGTGTGTGTGTGTGTGTGTGTGTGTGTGTGTGTTCTATTTTTGTGTGTACTGTTAGGCAATGCTGTACAGGTTTTAAAGAGCATTTATTGTTTTGCCCTCACAGGTGGCGAGGTGGGTCAGGGTCACTCCTGCATGCACTCTGATGTTGGTGTCCATACAGACACCTAAGATGATGATAGTACTGTTGAGGCACAGGTGGGGTTGTCAGGGGCCGACACTGCACAAACATTTGACATCCCTCTTTTAACCACCAAGCATGCGCACAGTTTCAGTGTCTATACATACTCCATCACCAGTGGCCATAGTGGAGGAACAGCTGACATTTGGTGGCCGTGCACAGGGAAGTGTGCTAACCATGCCTAATATGTCTGGTTGCAGCAGGCATAGCCGGATGCCTGGCAGGGCACCACATAGGCGAATGTCCCAGGGTGCTAGTGGTTTGGCCTATGGATGTCATGGCCCTGGAATAGGTGACATAGCTGGTACCAGCAGGTGCATGTTTCAGGTTGTCATGGCAGCGCAAGCAAGTATGGAACGTTACACCAGACAGGGTCTGAGGCTGCATTGAACTGCTCTCACATCTGTAAGCGACAACCTCCATTAACTGTCGGGTGCCATTCGTGGTTATACTGAGCACTCAGATATATGGCATGATGAGATGATGTCCCTCATCGGCCGTGGAGTGTTTGTGCTTCAACGTGTAATAGGGATGCGGTGATGCCCACGTGGATGTGGGCCAGCAACAACAGCTGGCAGTCAAAGTGGACGTATTAGGACACCAAGGAACTCCCATAGTGGCAGTAGCAGCCCTGGCAGTGCAGGGGGTGTGCTGTCCACACCACAGCAGGCCACGTGCACGTGGTCCTGGCCAGTCCCAGGAGGAATCTGGTACCAGCAGACAGTTGTCATCAGCAGGTTAGAGTAGCACATCGAGGCCTCTACCTGGATGTGCCTGCAGAACCCCTGGCAGGCACAGTCCATGTGTCCATGGCCAAAGGCAGTGAACTGCACACCCTGCTAAGTATGGTCTACAGTAGTCCATAAACACCGGAGTAGGGCAGCCACATGGCAGAACTGTGTGCATGCATACCAACACACTATGCAAACACACCTAGGGCAACCACACACCTACACACACCACATCACCTCGCCCAGCTCTCCACAGTACACCCCTCACCCACACAAATGGTGTCAAATGTATGGCCCACCCTCAGCCTCTGGCAAACCAACATCACACCCTGTGCATATGATGATACTTGTGCCACATCCCTGTCAACCATAACATCAATGCATGGACAGGCTGATATGGTTCTGATGCACATGGTGATGCACTACAGTGTACAACAATGGTGCAGTGTAACATGTTGTAGGGAGTAGAGTGTAATGCATATATGGCAGGTAGTGTAGCCATCCAGCAATGATGCCTTATAGCTGTTAGTAACAACAGTGTGATGTGGTCTCAATAATGTTATCCATTTGTGTTGTAGGTGTACATGTGTCAGCACAAGGATGGTCTGCAGTCACATTTCACAATGGGGTATATCACTGTGGTGATACCATGGCTGTGACATATCTGGGGTACAGTTGAAAACATGTCTCAGGTTACTAAATCGGTATTGCTTGTGCCACATGGACGGGTGACCCACTGAGGCATGAATACCCTGAAAACTGATGTAGACCCAACCAAATACATGCACACTGTTATTTGGAAACACTGGAAGAAGACTCCTACCTAGCTATGTAGTGATACTGAAGTGTGTGGCTTACATTGCACACACCACACAGCATTTAGGTTGAGGTGTGTCCCAGGTTACATGTTACATGCAGAATATCCCCAGACATGTACAGTATGCTAATGGTGGATGTGATGGGTGTATTTGAACAATATGTAGTGTGACATACCTACATATGCACATTTAGAGACACATAATAGCCAGACACACACATACAAGATACCCGGACTTATCATTGCTAACTAACCTGACCGTGTGTCCAATGTGTTACAGATAGGCTGCACACATCACATGCATAACTGGCTTGGATTGTGGTAACAGATACTTGTATGGTTGATGGTGACAGTGGTAACCATAATGTGGTACATGCAACATATACCCAGTGTACCCAGTGTACCTTGGTGTAATGACACTGTACACAGCACCCACATCCCCCAGTGGATATTGTACTCCCTGAAATCAATTATGCCACTCTGCCACACACACCATCACACATTGGCCTTGACTGCGATACAACCCATAGTGTACCCCAACAGTGGCACTACAGGGATATGCATCTCATGCACATGCCACAAGCATAGTAAGGTGCTGCATTGTCATGACTCACCTATGGGCATCAACAGCACTATCTGTACTACTGTGTGGCAATGGGTATTGTAATAGGAGTATCTGGCCTCAGAATGCTGCCCCCTACAGATATACGGACATGCACACCTACACACACATACCAGAACACAATGGGTATCCCATGCCTATCACCCCATTTGTAAAACACTGTTGTGGTGATACTGCAAGGCTTGTCTAGCCAGTATGGGTGGGGAGCTTAACAAGGTACCTGTAATGTCCCATACAGCAGCGACCACAACTGACTATGGCAATGGGTGTTGCATTGGTTGTGAAGGCCCTCACGGAATTCTCAAGTACACTTGTGCTAACACACAGACACTGCTATACTCAGTCATGCACACGTACACATGTGTCAGTACAGGGTTACTTCCCTGCAGGTGGTCATAGCTGTGTATCTAGCTATTGTCCAAGGGGAGATGGGTAGTGTAGAGGTTGTGTATACAGTGTTATCCAGCCACCTGCCAAGTGGCAGTGGGCATCTATCGACAGACACTACTGTCATGACCCTCAGGGTGTGAATCACATTCATCAGCCAATCCTTCTGGTACCTCTTGCACATGGCTACTGAGGTGATCAAGTTGACATGTATGCAACATGCATTACAACACATGGTTATTGTCTGTGATGGTGACCTGTACCCAAGCATGTTTGGTTGACTGTGGAAGTGTAATGGAGGTACCTGTGGCATGTTGTGTGTACAGGGTGACATCTACTATATGTGCCACTTCGTACACATCTGGGCAGACATGTCTGTGTCAATCAAGCTTAGGTTTCCTGTACATATACCAGCTGGATACCTGCCATCTGCACATCTGTACAGGGACTGATAGTCATCAGCTTGGCAAGTAGCTATGCAGTAGCATGAGTGTGTTGACAGATAAACATCTGACAACAATATATATGCCATAACTACATGTCAGAAGCCCTGAGTAACATGTGCTGTACAGACGGTAGTCTACATTTACATTCCACATGACAGATCATTACCCAGTAAGGGGTGTATACTGTGAAACAGCTCATACACCAGGGATACAACAGGGAGGACACAGAGTCTAGATATGCCTGCAGGTGTGCTTGTCATCAATGCTACATTTAGCACTCTGCTCTCGCCTGGGTAAGCACTGTCAACAGTAGTAATGCCATGATACACTACATGCCAGTGTGACAGCACGTACCCTGGACTACTACCCCTGTATGTAACAAATTCACATGGATAACAGTGGTGTACATGTCTCATATATGTCTGTGTCCCACACATGACACACATCCCTTACTACCATAATGACATCACATAGGTGCATGTATTGTACATGGCATTACATACACTTATTACAGATGTCATTACCCTGCTATGTTATCAGACTGGACGGTGTGACCTGGTTACCAGGGCTAAGCCATGCTTAGCAAGTCTCAACATTACTGCAATATAACAACTGAGCTGATTTACACAATGGTAAGCAAAGCCTACACTGTGAAAGCGCCCGTACATTTAACCATAGCTTAGCACTGCTTAGTTTCACACAATCCCGCTCAAGCATGCTTAAAGCTGCTCAAAACTGCCTTAACCACTCTATATCTGACAGCCCTTGTTCTGCCCAGCAACAAAATGAACAGCCCTTGCAGGACTTGAACCCAGGACCCTGCATACTAAAGTCACAACACTTACCCACTACACCATGACCACAGTGAAGACAGCTGTTGTTTTACCAATATAGCTGTCAATACACATATTGAGGAGTACTGAACAATTGCCTTTACTTCCTAAATTGTGTAGTCCTTGTTATCAATATGACTGTTGCAACACATATGTTGTTTTATCATAATGTACACATAGCAGATACATACGGTGAGATGCTTCTGGGATGGTATACACAACCATGAGGTTTACACATGACAGGAATATGGTTATATACATATAATAAGTCTATATATGTCTACATGTAAATACACATGTATACTCATGCATATGTCTGTATACACATCTGTATAGTGTAACATATATATGGCTATGTGTACATCTCTTCATATGTATGTATGTGTATGTATATATATATATATATATATATATATATATATATATATATATATATATATATATATATATACACATATATGTATATGCATATATGTATATATATATATATATATATATATATATATATATATATATATATATATACACACACACACACACACAAGCACACACACACACACACACACACATATGTATATATAAATATATACATATATAGCTATATATGTATGCACATCCTATGTATACAGTTATGACTAGTTATTTTGGTATATATGTAGATATGTATAATTATGTGTGCATACATATCTATTCTGATATACCTACTACTGTCAATATATATGTAGTACCAAGCCTGACAATGTGGATGCTAACAGCCATGCAGATGGGTATAACACGTAACTACTGTTATACATTTGCCCCCATAGGTTATGCATTCACACAACCCTGCCTGTCCTGACACATAATATCCATTAGTAAAGAGGTGCCATGGCCACATACTACTCACTAGTTATTGGCATACATTTGTGCAGCATCCTACTGCTTTTTCTGACATACATGACTGTTATGGTGGCCCAGCAGCAGTACATCTGGCAAGTACATGGACATAACATCTCACGGGGTAAGTACACTAAGCTGCTAGGCATGTAACAAAGCACTGTGCAGGCTACAGGCAGACTGGCTCAACACTGGCCTACATTTCCTATGCAAGAATATGTACCTGCATATATAGCAGGGTCTACAGTCATGTCACAGCACAGAGTAACAGACATCTGTGTGAAAGTGCATAACCACAACCAATGTGAACACAGCCACATATGGTAAGCTAGCATAATATTACAGTATATGGGCTATCTACTCAACATCATCCTCATATATGCCACATATACTGGGCTGCTACACAGTGTGGTCCAATGCCTGTCTGTGGTATGGGACATGTGTGTGTTTGGCCGTACAAACATGTAAGCTGATAAAGTAACATACAGTGGAGCAGCATGCAACATCAGCTAGAACAGGACAAAGAGCAATGACATTTACCACAGTATGTACATAGGCTAAGGTACATACTAACAATGCACACACTGTCGACAATCACCATAAGTATACAGACCTCAGTACTGTACACACAACCATAGAATGTCCAGGTTATGTCATCAAATATAACCCCTACTATACATAACATGTGTCGCAGTCTGATATCTCACTGGCCTGTTATCAGATATAATGTCAATAAATATGGCGTACAGCACATATGCACCTTTTACTGCATGATATATGTACAAAGGTTGATAGAGCTGTGGCTGGAGGCACAAACACAGGGCCAATATTGACATGTTGCAGTGATAACCTCATACATTTGCTGTTGTAACGGGGTTTGTTACAACATATGTCCTATGAGGGATATGATGTCAGTAACTCTCATGGCTGTCACCATCTACAAACTGCAATCCTCACACTACCTTCTGCAGTTCACAGATAGGTGCTCTATGGGTAACACACGAAATAAAAGGCACAATACAGTGCCTGGTCTTCAGATGACCCTACAGATAGGGGTTTCCTCATAAACATAGCAATGGCATGACAGGTACTAAAACATGTAGTTCAGCCATATCCACACACACACCCTGTTAAACCAATATTACTCCAATCACAGTATAACAGCACTTACAGTCTGTAGTCAAGTCAGGCACATCCCCCTCCTGTGTGCTGGCCTGTTTCCACAATGTATGTTGTTAGAAATAAATCCCCAATCCATCTGTGATGCTGTTTGCCAAACAACAGATCTAGTTCCTGCTCACTGTGCATGAAAAAGTCCAACACCACCATGATGTTCCTAGATATTGGAATATGTTTCCATGCAATTGGCTATGGGAAAGATACCACAGCTGTTCCACATGCAATCAGCTAGAGGAGGGCTGCAATTAATACAGACGCCATCAGCTGATCATGAGCATCACTTACAATAAACATGCTGCTGCCTAAGCAAAGCAAGTGTAGGTCTCCACATCCATCAGAGAGGGAGTGACAGAGGCAGACAGAGGCAAAGTAAAGTCAGGGAGGGGTGGGAGAGTAAAACTTAAGCATGTTTGTGTCATACACCTACCAGCACAGGGTATCAAACCCCTGATGACTATGTAGTGCTATCATATTTCTATACAGTTATCAGATGCACCACTTAGGATACATGTTGAGGAGCCCTCAAAACATATATGTGATGGTGAGTGGCATCTGCAGCAGGGATATGGTAGCTATACGGTAGGCGGAGTACACATGCCTGTCTGCATGAACAGGTGCCAGTATCAACACAGCTACACTCTCACAGGGACGCGCACACATTGACACACATGGTGTGGCCAGGAATACAGCTCATCACTAATGAGATTGCCACAACACATTGCTGTTCATGTATCACACGCACCACAGGGGTCATACTGAGGTTATATAAGCAAAGGGTATGTGGAGGTGTCTGACATTGGACAGCATGCTTCAGTATGCCAATGGAGGTTATAGTGAGTGTAACTGTGATCATACAACACAGACACACACACACACACACACACACACACACACACACACACACACACACACACACACACACACACACACACATGGGGTGCCAGTACTGACATGCATGGGTACATTGCTTCACAGGTCTGTAGTGGTGGACTGTGCCAGACAGCTATACAAGGCTAAGTGATGGGTGTACCTTGCCATCAACCCACATGGCAATGGTCTGCATTGTGGCTCTTCTGGATTTGCCCACACAGGGGGTATTGTATTCACCATCCAGTCACCTGGGTGACTGTTGTGTGTGGCCAATGCTGTGCATTGCTTGCCATATATGTGTTCCTTAGTCCATGACATGGACAATGTCTGGGATGTGCACACCTCCCACACTCATGTACAGTGACATGTGGAATTGTATCTGGGGTGTCTGGCCCATGTTGTGTACACAGATTATCATCAGATGTGCCAGTCCTGGCCTCATGTGGTGGGAACTGGTAATGGACAGCAGGTTTATCCTGCACCTACATTGATAGCATGATACTGGCATTCCCTGGTGGCAGTGGCATCTGTCCATACAGGGCATGTTTTTAGGCATAGTATGTCCTTTGTGGGTCACATTTAATTGCACCACAGGTGTTGCAGGTGTCCAGTGGAGAACATGGGGAAGGTGCACTGTCAGCATGTACATGACTATTGGACAGATGGACAGGGTGCCATGCCCTCTGCAGCCCACTGCAATCACACCATAGTTACTATCAGTGGGCAATATGCAGGGTACTACCAACATAGCAGCTGTTGCCTAGGCAAGTGTGTGTGGGTATGAGACATGGGTTGAGAGTGTTCACTGGGTAATACTACAGTTGCTAACTTTGTTTGCCTGGCCTTGATGTCACATGTATGGGTATGGATTTGCTCCCTAGTTTCTTGGCTATTTCACATCTGTTATCCCTGTATGGTGGACATTGTGATTCATACTAGAGCCACCATATAAGACATTTGCAAAACCCACTCCACATTGAGCCCAGTTGTTACACACTCACCACCACCTCCACAAAGGATACGAGCTACAAACACAGACATACAGCTGTCATATCTGGGATTAGAACTCTTATCTAACTAGTTTATTACACTACAACACTACGCAGTTATAGGAAGCACCACAGAGACTACTGGAGTACTCCTTCCCCAAAGGTGTATTTCACATTGGATGACATCAGCAGGATTGCCTATGTAGGGCATTCAAATTGTAGTGAGTGTGACTAGGCTAAAATGCAGTGTTCTCTACACAGACATTAAAACACACACAAAGTATCCACAACCAACATGTGCAGGAATCGAACCCCTGCCAGAGTTCTATATCACACTACAGCACGAAGCTGTTATAGGATGCACCACAGGGATTACTGGAGTACTCCTTCCCTGAAGCTGTATTTCACAATGAATGACATCTGCAGGATTGCCAAAGTAGGACATTTGAATAGTAGTGAGTGTGGCTAGGCTAAAATGCATTGCTCTCTACAAAGACATTGAAACACACACAAAACATCCACAACCAACTTCTGTGGGAATAGAAACCCTGCCAGAGTCCTATATCACACTACAGCATGAAGCTGTTATAGGATGCACCACAGGGATCACTGGAGTATTCTTTCCCCAAAGATGTATTTCACAATAAATGATGTCAGCAGGATTTCCAAAGTAGGGCATTTGAATTCTAGTGAGTGTGGCTAGACTAAAATGCATTGCTCCCTACACAAACATTGAAACACACACACACACTTACCATGTCTGGGACTAGAACTCCTACCTAACTAGGTAAGCACACTACAGCAGTACACATGTATAGGACGCTCCACAGAGATTACCGTGGTTCAACTTTCCAAAAGGTGTATTTCAAAGTGTATGACATCAGCAGCCTTGACAAAGTAGGATATTTGAATTGTAATTAGTATGGCTAGCCTAAAAATCATTGCTCTCTACACAGATGGCGACACAGACAGAGACACACACACATAGTTGCCATGTCTGGGATTAGAACTCCTACCTAACTAATTTATTACACTACAGCAGTACACAGGTAAAGGATGCACCACAGAGATTACTGGGCTTCAGCTTTCCAAAAGGTGTATTTAACAGTGTATGACATCAGTAGCCTTGACAAAGTAGGGCATTTGAATTGTAGTGAGTGTGACTAGCCTAAAAAGCATTTCTCTCTACACAGAGACACACTCACACACACACACACACACACACACACACACACACACACACACACACACACACACACACACACACACACACACACACACTCTTGCCATGTCTGGGATTAGAACTTCTACCTAACTAGTTTATCACACTACAGCAGTATGCAGTTATAGGAAGCGCCACAGAGATTACTGGCCTACACTTTTCACAAGGGTGTATTTCAAAGTGGATGTCCTCAGCAGGTTTGTCATAGTACGGCTATGGAGAGGGCAGTATGTGTGGATGGGCAATAGCTCATTCATCTAGAGGTTGAAACACCACATGCGGGTTCATGCAGGGTTATATTCCACAGGTACATGTATAGATGCTAGATGACTACTTCCTTGTGCAGTCATGCTGCACAGCTAGCACTTGCACCACATAGTCTGTCTTGCTGACAGATACCAGTGGCTAAGGTCTACAGTGAGTGACATCTGAACCTCATGTGGTTGAAGCCATTTGGATGTTTGCTGGGTGGAACAGGCCTCACAATGGATAGCCCCTTGTGACAGTCACTCTCTTCCACACATCTGTGTATGTCTACTTTTGGCTTATTATAGTGTGCTGTCCTTAGATATATATGCCTGTATATGCCTTAAACACATGAAGGCCATGTATGCAAACACCAGTGGACCAGACACATCCAGAGGTTGCAATTGTTAGTACAGACACATGTCAGTATGCACCACTCATGCTTTGCACACACACTGGATAGGAATACAAACATATATGTAAGGACAACACACCATAAGAAGCCAAATGTAGATGGATATAGATGTGTGGAAGAGGGTGACCATGACAAGGAGCCATCCATGCCTGTGCTAACAAGCACACAGAAAAAGGGCCCCAAACACATCAGGAGCAGATGTCACTCACTGCAGTTACTATCGACCAGTACCTGTCAGCACCACAGACTATGTAGTCCACGTGCCAGCTTTGCAACATGGCTGTACAAGGACATAGTCATCTAGTAGCCATATACACGTACCTGTGACATATGACCCCGTGTGTGGCTGCATGTGGTGTGTCACCCCTACATGAATGGGTTATGGGCCATGCACACACTGCCCACCCCATAGTGCTACCCTGACAAGCCTGCTGAGGTCATCCAATGTGAAATACACCTTTGACAGAGTTGTAGCCCAGTTATCTCTGTGGTGCGTCCCATAACTGCTGTAGTCTGATAAACTAGTTAGGTAGGAGTTCTAATCCCAGACATGGAAACTGAGTGTGTGTCAGTGTTTGTGTGCATGTTTGTATTTCACTGACTGTGTAAAGAACAATGCCTTTTAGGCTACTCACACCCCTTACAATTCACATACCCACCTTTGGCAAGGCTGCTGATGTCACCCACATAGAAATACTCCCCTGGGCAGTCTGCAGCCCAATAATCTCTGTAGTGCCTGCTGTAACTGCATACTGCTGTAGTGTGATAATGTAGTTAGGTAGGAGGTCAAACTCCAAATGTGGCAACTGTGCATGTGTGATTCTGTGTGGGCGTATATGTGCATGTCTGTCACTGACTTTGTATAGAGCTATGCCTTTTAGGCCACTCACACCACTTACAATTCACATACCCAACTTTGGGTAGGCTGCTGATGTCACCCACCAAGAAATACACCTCTGTGAAGGCTTTAGCCCAGTGTTCTCTGTAGTGCACCCTGTAACTGTATACTGCTGTAGTGTGATAAACTAGTTAGGTAAGAATTCCAACCCCAAATCTGGCAATTGTGTGAGTGTGTGTGTGTGTGTGTGTGTGTGTGTGTGTGTGTGTGTGTGTGTGTGCATGTTTGACTGTGTAAACAGCAATGCTTTTTAGGCTACCCACACCCCTTACAATTCAAATACCCACCTTTGGCAAGGCTGCTGATGTCACACACCTAGAAATACACCTCTGGGATGATTATAGGCCAGTAATCTCCTTAGCACATCCTGTAACACCATATGGCCATTGTGTGCTAAATGAGTTAGGTGGGAGTTCTAACCCCAGACCTGCCAAGTGTGTGTATGCGTGCATGTCTGACTGTGTAGATAGCAATGCTTTTAGGGTACTCACACCCCTTACATTTCACATACCCAACTTTGGCAAGGTTGCTGATGTCACCCACCTAGAAATACACGTCTGGGAAGGCTGTAACCCAGTAATCTCTGTAGCGCATCCTGTAACTGCATACTGCTGTTGTGTAATAAACTATTTAGTTTGGAGTTCCAAACCTGGTGAGTGTGCATGTCTGATTATGTAGAGAGCAATTCTTTTTAGGCTACTCACACCCCTTACAATTCAAATACCCACCTTTGGCAAGGCTGCTGATATCATGGACCTAGAAGTACACCTCTGGGATGATTGTAGTCCAGTAATCGCCATAGCACATCCTGTAATAGCATATGGTCATAGTGAGATGAAGGAGTTAGGTGGAAGTTTTAACCCCAGACCTGCCAATTGTGTGTGTGTGTGAGAGTGCATGTCTGACTGTGTAGAGAGCAATGCTTTTAGGGTACTCACATCCCTTACATTTTACATACCCAACTTTGGCAAGGCTGCTGATGTCACCCACCTAGAAATACAACTCTGGGAAGGGTGTAGCCCAGTAATCTCTGTAGCACATCCTGTAACTGCATACTGCTGTAGTGTGATAAACTAGTTAGGTAGGAGTTCCAAAGCCAAACCTGGCAACTGCATGAGCAATGCTTTTTAGGCTACTCATACCCCTTACAATTCAAATACCCACCTTTGGCAAGGCTGCTGTCACCCACCTAGAAATACTCCCCTGTGAAGGTTGCAGCCCAGTAATCTCTGTAGCACATGCTGTAACTGCGTACTGCTATAGTATGATAATGTAATTAAGTAGGAGGTCAAACCCCAAATGTAGCAACTGTGTGTGTGAGTTTTTGTGTGCGTATGTGTGAGTGTCTGTCACTGACTGTGTAGAGAACAATGCTTTTGGGGTACACACACCCTTTACATTTCACATACCCAACTTTGGCAAGGCTGCTGATGTCACCAACCTAGAAATACACCTCTGGGAAGGCTGTAGTCCAGTAATCTCTGTAGCGCATCCCATAACTATGTACCGCTGTAGTGTGATAAACTTGTTAGGTAGGAGTTCCCCAAACCTGACAACTGTGTGTGTGTTTGTGTGCATGTTTGACTGTGTAGAAAACTATGCGTTTTTATGCTACTCACACCCCTTACAATTCAAATACCCACCTTTGGCAAGGCTGCTGATGTCACACACCTAGAAATACACCTCTGGGACAATTGTAGCCCAGTAATCTTGGTAGCACATCATGTAACAGTGTATGACCATTGTGTGCTAAAGGAGTTAGATGGGAGTTCTAACCCCAGCCCTTCCAACAGTGTGTGGGTGCATGTGTGCATGTCTGACTGTGTAGAGAGCAATGCTTTTAGGGTACTCACATCCCTTACATTTCACATACACGACTTTGGCAAGGCTGCTGATGTCACCAACCAAGAAATACATCTCTGGGAAGACAGTAGTCCAGTAATCTTTGTAGCACATCTCATAACTGTGTACCGCCGTAATGTGATAAACTAGTTAGGCAGGAGTTCCACCCCCAAACCCTGTGAGTGTGTGTGTGTGTTTGGGTGCATGTCTGACTGTGTAGAGAGTAATGCTTTTTAGGCCACTCACACCCATTACAGTTCAAATACCCACCTTTGGCAAGGCTGCTGATGTCACACACCTAGAAATACACCAATAGGATGATTGCTGCCCACTAATCTCTGCAGCACATCCTGTAAAAGCATATGGCCATAGTGTGATAAAGGAGTTAGGTGGGAGTTCTAACCCCAGATCTAGTAACTGTATGTGTGTGTATGTGTGCATGTCTGACTGCGTAGAGAGCAATGCTTTTAGGGTACTCACACCACTTACATTTCACATACCCAAATTTGACAAGGCTGCTGATGTCACAAACCTAGAAATACACCTCTGGGAAGGTTGCAGACGAGTAATCTCTGTAGCATATCCTGTAACTGCATACTGCTGTAGTGTGAATTAGAACTGTGGTAGGGTTCCATCACCACACATGACAGTTCTGGATGTATTGTGTGTGTCACTGTCTGTGTAGGGAACAAAGCATTTTAGGCTAGTCTCTTGCAGTCAGTTTCAAATGCCCTACTTTGGCAATCCTGCTGATGTCAGTCATTGTAAAATACACTTTTGGGGAAGGACTACTCCAGTAATATATGTGGCACATACTATAACTGTGTAGTGCTGTAGTGCAATAAACTAGTTAGGTAGGGATTCTACTCCCAAACATGACAGGTGTGTGTATGTGTTTATAACCCGTATCCTGCGTAGAGGTGGTTGTGAATGTGTGGCACCAGTGGCCAATGTGGAGTGGGTTTTGCATATTTTTTATATGGTGGCCATACAATATATCACAATGTCCACCATACAGGGATAACAGATGTGATATGACTGAGAGGCTGGGATGCAAAGCCATACCCAGACATGTGACATCAAGGCCAGGCAATCACAGTAAGGAACCCCAGTATTACCCAGAGCACACTCTCAGCCCATGTATCATACACACACACACACACACACACACACACACACACACACACACACACACACACACACACACACACACATGCCTAGGTAACAGCCAATATATGGGTAGTACACTGCATATTGGCCACTGATAGTAACTATGGAGTAACAATGGGCCACAGAGGGCATGTCACCCTGTCCATCTGTCCAATATGCATGTATGTGCAGACAGTGTACCTCCCCCATGGACACCTGCACCACCTGTGGTGCCATCACATGTGCCTCACAATGGACATACCATGCATGCCTGACAACATGCCCTGTATGGACAGATGCCACTGACACCATGGAATGCTGATAGCATGCTATCAATTTAGTTGCAGGGTAAAGCTGCTGGCTATTACCAATTCCCACCACAGGTTTGCAGAAATGGCACATCTGATGATAATCTGTGTTCACAACATGGGCCAGATACCCCAGGTACAGTTCCACATGTCACTGTACATGCATGTGGGAGGTGTGCACATCCCAGCCACCGTCCATGTCATGGACTAAGGAACACAGACATGGCAAGCGATGCACAGGATTGGCCACATACAATAGTCACCCAGGTGACCGGATGGGGGATAAGATACTCACCTGTGTGGACAAATGCAGACACTACATCCCTGAGCCACAATGCAGACCATCGTCATGTGGCCTGATGTCAAGGTACACCCATTGCCTAGCCTTGGACAGCCATCTGGTGCAGTTGAACACCACACACCTGTGCAGACATGCACCCATGCATGTCAGTGCTGGCATCCTGTGTGTTTATGTGTGTGTTGCATGCTGCAGATGTTCACATCCACACCTCCTACAACCCCCATGAGTATACTGCAGCATGCTGTCTGATGTCAGACACCTCCCAATACCCTTCACTCATACAGCCCCCGTATGACCTGTGTGGTGCATGGGATACCTGCGCAGTGATGTGATATGACAATCCCACAACCGATGAGTTGTACATCTGGCCCTGCCACATGTGTCAGTGTGTGTGTGTCCTTGTGAGAGTGTGGCTGTATTGACGCTGGCACCAGTTCATGCTGACAGACATGTGTATGTCACCTACCATACAGCTACTGTATCCCTGTTGCAGATGTCACTCACCATCACATATATGTGTTGAGTGCTCCACAACAGGTAACCCATGTGGTGTGTCCAATAATTGCATCGAGCTGTGCTAATACTACATAGCTTTCAGGAGTTTGATACCATGTGCTGGTAGGTGTGTAACACAAACGTGCTTCAGTTTTGCCCTCCCACCCCTTCCTGACATGTATTTGCTTCTGTCTGCATCCCTCACCCCCTCTCTGGTAGATGTGGAGACCTACACCTGCTTTGCTTAGGCAGCAGCATGTGCATTGTAAGTGATGCTCATGATCAGCTGATGGCCTCTGCATGAATCACAGCCCTCCCCTAGGTGATTGCATGCGAAACAGCTGTGGTAACATTCCCATAGCCAATTGTATGGAAATACACTCCAATACCTAGGAGCATCATGGTGGTGTTCGCCCTTTTCATCCATTGTGAGCAGGAACTAGATCTGTCATGTGGCAAACAGCATCTCAGATGGATTGGGGTGAACTTCTAACAACATACACTATGGAAACAGTGCAACAAACAGGAGGGGATGTGCTTGACCTGACTACAGACTGTAAGCGCTGCTATACTGCATTTGGAGTAATGTTGCTTTAACAGTGTTTGTGTGGATATGGTTGTTGTACATGTCTCAATACCTGCCATGTCAGTTCCATGTTTATGGGGAATCCCCATCTGCAGGATCATCTGCAGCCTGGGCAGTGTTGTGTCCATGGTTTCATGTGTCACCCACGGAGCATCTAGCTGTGGACTGCAGAAGGTAGTATGAGGATTGCAGTCAGTAGACAGAGAAAGTCATGATAGTCACAGACATCATATCCCACATAGGACATATGTTGCAACAAACCTGTAACAACAGTAAATGTATGTGGTTATCAGAGCAACATGTTAATGTTGGCCCTGTATATGTACTTCCAGCCACACCTCTGACAACCTTTGTACATATGTTGTGCATGAAGTGGTGCATGTGTGCTGTGCACCATAATTTGTGGCATTATATCTGAGTACAAGCCACTGATATATCTGACTGCTACACATGTTATGTACAGTAGGGGTTACATTACATGACATTACCTGCACATTCTGGGGATGTTTGTACAGTACTGAGGTCTGTGTACCTATGGTGAATGTCGATAGTATGTGTATTGTTGATATGTACCTTAGCCTGTGTACAGACTGTGGTAGATGACATTGTTCTAGTTCCCCTACTATCAGATGTTACATGCTACCCCACTGTATTGTACTGTAGTGGCGTACATGTTTGTAGGGCCATAAATACACATGTCCCATACCACAGACAGCCACCAGACTAAACTGTGTAGCAGGCAAGTATATGTAGGGTCAGTCTGTGAGTGGCACATATAAGGATGGTGTAGAACACATAGTCCATACACTGTAATACCATGTTAGCTAACCATATGTGGCTGTGGCTGTGTTCACATTGGTTGTGGATATGCACTTTAACACAGGTGTATCTTACCCTGTGCTGTGACATGCCTGTTGAGCCTGCTTTATATGCAGGGTACATGTGCATTCCCCCTTAGGAGATGTAGGCCAGTGTTGAGCCAGTATGTCTGCAATCTGCACAGTGCATTGTGAAATGCCTAGCTGCTGAGTGTACTTAACCAGTGGGATGTCATGTGCAAAAACTAGCCAGATGTCCCACTGCCGGGCCTCCCTTAACCGTCATGTATGTCAGACATGGCAGTGGGATGCAATGCAGATCTATGTCAATATCTATTGGGTAGTATGTGGCCATGTCTCCCCTGTACCAGCAGTCATACCATGTCAGGCCAGACAGGGGTGTGTGAATGCATGAGCTATGGTGGACATCATATACCAGTCATTATGCATTATACCCAGCTACATGGCCAGCTACATCCATATTGTCAGGCATGGTACACACGTTTAGCACTAAGGACTTATGTGTATACCTCTGGATTGTACAGACTGTGTCAGACTTTCCACATATATTGGCCAATATCTCTGTTGCAGTCCACAGTGGCATTACGTGCTAGCAGCGGTACTGTACAATGATGTCCTTAGGATGTCTGTCAGTAGACAATGGCACACATGTTATAAGCAGATGTGACCTCCCACATACACACTATGTCTGTGAAGACAATCCCAATGACAGTAGCAACAGTCTACTAATATACCTGCTATACATACCTGACATCCCCTGCAACTACGACATTGGGATCATATGGGCTGGGGTTGGCCTACACTTCATGTCCATGACATATGGTGGGAATATATGTACATATACTTATCCAGATAGCCAGATATACATGATTACACATGTGTACTACACCCAATTAAAACTGTCATGGCAACAACCTACTATAGATCCCCACATCATGTGTACGTGGTCCCATTACATCTCCTGTGTGATGGACATCCATCCTGTGTGTGGGCAGCAGTGCTACCGACAGTAGGTAGCAATAGCCCCTACAGGTGAACCGGCACACTCAGGGAAGCCACATATTTGTAGGAGGATCAGGAACTACCGACTGACTGTGAGTAGAGTTGTGTTATGCTTTGTATAGTACTGGTGTTAAAGGGTGTAGGTGCACATACTAGCTTACCTTGAAATACAGTCCATCTGCATAGCACACAACTGTGGGCCTATCCTCAGGCTGGCCAGAGCTATGCCTATCATGTCTTGTCTGTCCACCGCACAGGACCTTTGTCAGATATTACACTGCCAGTGTGTGTGTTGCATGTTATCGGTACTTAGCTACATCCATGACCATTTCTACCCTCAATTGACTGACTAAGGGTATGTTACAGACTATCCTGTAACACCAGCACCTTGTGTAGTGTATGGCAACAGTTGTCCACATATGTGCCTGTATTCCAGCCTCTGTCCATCACCTACATACCAAGCTTTGCACATATGTCATGATGTCGGTGGTTGATCCATAGTGGGCTGGGAGTATAAAACACACTGTCAGTGTATCCACCACACATATGGTGGGGCTGGGGCCATATCTGTGTGGCCATCACCTACACAATACATGTGTGCCCTTATACACTGCAGAGACCCATGTATGTAACAGTGGTATATGGCCCTGTATTACTGAATCTAGGGAGGGAGCACCATAAATGACCTAGGCTGCTACAAAATGTGGAGGTATCAGGGCTGAGCTGCCTTAAGGTATCTGGATGTACAGTACCATATGCTTCACCTATATATACATTACTGACATGGATCAGGGTAATGCAGGACTACTGCCCCCTGCCATACAAACTGTTTTGTTTGTTGGTGTGCTCGTGATGGTGTCAGTTATGCCATGTTATGTAGCAGTTACAACCCATGTGGTCATATGATGTCTTTACCACATACTGAGTTTGTACAGTGTGTAGATAGAGGCTGCTGAACTACACATCTGCATTGCATACTGTTGATTGTTAGGTATTCTGTGGTCCAGTGTGTTTTCCTATTGTACAATGTGAATGGCTTGGCCTGGACAGCAACACTGTGAACTTTTCCAGACTAATGTATTACTGTAACTGGTCCACAGTGACATTACTCCATTGATTTAGTTGTCAGTGTCTGAACAGCTATATGGCATGGAATGTAGAACTGTAATAGTACATGATTAAAGGTTTCCATGTCTGCAAACCTGTGGGTGGTGTTTTACCTATGACCTCTCTTTGGGTGTATGTTACAGGCAACAATTGTTATTTGTATGGGTGGCACACACAGTGTCCAGTCATTCAGGGGTCCACTGTAGGCATAGTGGCTGTTCCATATTGTGTGCACCTTCCACTTCTGTATCTTACTGTACATATAACTGTGTATGCATATGTAGTAATGTATATATATATATATATATATATATATATATATATATATATATATATATATATATATATATATATATATATATATATATATGTATGTATACCTGTATCTGCATATCTGTGTCTGTGTATCTGTATGTTGATGGCTTCCACATATTACATTCCCCATGGGAGCCAGACTGTACTGCATGATATGTTATCAATACCAGCTTGACATCACAAAGGTGGGATGTAGTACAGGTAACATTGTGTGCCCATGTTGTCACAAGCCCTGGTTATTGGATATCCAACACTTGGTAGTGTATTGCAGGGTGGACTTGTTTGGCTGGTGGGATGCCTATTTGTACAACACGTATAGTGTGTGGGGCCTCTCAATCCCATTAATGGTGCATGAGGACATATGTGTCGTTTGTTAGTCTGCCATTGCTATCTACAGATGTATGGCTACATATATATATATATATATATATATATATATATATATATATATATATATATATATATATATATCTGCTAACATATATATATAATTATGTCTGTATATACCTACATAGATATATATCTGCGTACACATATGTAACTTGCTGTGTATATGTAGACATATAGGTGTAGACACATATATGTGTCAATGTAGGCATTTGCATGTATATACGCTCATATATATACTGATATATATGTATATGGTGTCAGAAATATATATATGTGCAGCTGTATATATGTTGTATCTGTATAGATATGTATATATATAAAGCACAATAACAATCCAATGGAGACAGTGAAATAAAATCGAAAATTTAATATGATACAATGGTAAGCGCTTTCGGCCGCAACTCCAGCCTTCATCAGACAAATGAATATACAAGCAGAAATCTTATATATAACTATTTCTCCTCCTTACCAATTATCAAATTACTACAGATAATTAGTACTTAAAATGGCATAAACTTTATAAATTCTGAATTATAAAACATCTCATACATACATATATAACATATACCTACCTATCTATTATTAGCTTTAACTTTAAAATACTTTTGATGGATATAAAATCATTAACACCTGGAAATTGTGTGGCATTAAGATAAACTTGCCACCAGTATTCCTTGACTCCAATATAACTTTCCAAGCTCCTTTTCTAGGAGATGGAATAATTTGCTCCAATACTATAAATTAAAATTTATGTGTAGGATGATGTACTAAATGTCTATACAATGCATTATTACATGAATGCTTATTAATATCATATACATATTTGTATATACGCTGTTTCAATTTCCTTTCAATTTTTCCTATATAATAGGCCGAACAATGTACACATAATGCAGCATACACCACTCCAGATGTATTACAATTATATTTCCCTTTTATCTTTATATGTATCCCACCAATTAATACTTGTTCAGCTTCCAATATATAAGAACAATAACCACACATATTACATTTTCTCATTTTCCCTGTTAAAGTAGACATCATATTAGAACAAGCATTACACCAATCTTTGAGATTCCAATCTCTTTTGTAAATAATGGACGGTTGTGTACCTAAAATCTTTGTTAAGTTAATGTCCCCTTTTATAAAAATCCAATTCTTATAAATTAAACTTTTTATATTTGCAGAATCTTGAGTATAAGTTGTAATAAAAGATATTTTCATATTATTACTACTATCACTGACTTCAACACTACCAGAATTTGTATCATCACATGTCATACTCAATATTTGTTGCAAAGTATTATCTGCATCAGCTTGTATCTATACCAGAATGTCCTAAGAACGGTTTGTAAAACCCAGTATTTCTTTTGTGCAAAACCTCATGAAAAATGTTATTAACAAAATATTCAGGATAATCTCTATTTAAAAACATATTCATGATGTAATGACATTCTTCAATAAATTCATCAAAAAGTGATAACATACGTGCAGCTCAAACCAGCTGCCCCTTTATAACTGCCTTTTTTACGTGCTGCAGATGATTGCTTGTAAAATGAAAAACTTGTTTGAGTACGTGTTCTTCCTAAAAATATTTGCTTTTAAATTATTATGTACAAAATCTTTGGATAATAATACATCCAAATAAGAAATACTATGCAGTCCAATCTCATGTGTAAAAACCAAAAAATATGTGGTAGCATTTATGAACTGCATAAAATCATCCATCATTTCCATGGGACCATGCCAGATGAAAAAAAGGTCATCCAAAAACCGATTATACATATCTATGTTCTGCATAAATTGGGAGCAAAATAGATATGTTATTTCCCACATTGCCAAAGCTTATAATAGATAGGTAGGTATATGTTATATATGTATGTATGAGATGTTTTATAATTCAGAATTTATAAAGTTTATGCCCTTTTAAGTATTAATTATCTGTAGTAACTGGAAAATTGGTTAGGAGGAGAAATAGTTATATATAAGATTTCTGCTTGTATATTCATTTATCTGATGAAGGCTGGAGTTGCAGCCGAAAGCGCTTACCATTGTATCATATTAAATTTTCGATTTTATTTCACCCTCTCCGTTGGATTGTTATTGTGCTGCTGAATTTTTCATTGGTTTGTGTTCTTTGGATTTCAGTTTGTTATGGCTTCTGGCAGCTCGCAAGATGCGGTAACGGTGGTCACCAGAGCTGAATTTGATAAGCTTCAGCAATCGGTGTTAAGTCTTACTCAGCTTATACAACAACTTTCTGGTAACAACACTAATAATATAAAATTACCCGAGTTTAGAAATAACAAAAAGGACAGTGTTGATAGTATGGACAGTATTCCTCCTGGGCAGATACAATTACAACAACAAAATGATGAAAATAATGCTGATTCTGCTTATAGACACATTCAATTATCACAATGGTTGAATCAAGTCCAAAATAATTCAATAGAGATGAATAAGTGGGCACCTAGGTTTACAACAATGGTTGATGAATTTCATGATTTAGTATGGTATTATCGTAAATTGGTCCATGAAAATGTTTATTTTAATGAATGTATAAAATGACAACAGGTTCCAAAAGGTTTAAGGTATTGGAAGTACCCCACAGGTTTAAAAGAAAACAGGGCATTACATAAGGAACTATTGCAACTTTTTGACCGACAGGGGTGTGAGCTTCTGCAAGTACTGATTAAGCATAATACCATCAAAATGGATGAATTAAATGTACAAATTCAAGCACTTGATACTAGAATAAAAGAACAATCAGTATTTATGGCTTGTCAGCATCAATATTTAGAAGTGTTCACGCAAGTTGACAAATATAGCAACTTAGTTGCAAAGAGAAAGGATCGTAAACTTCAAAGAGATAAATTGGATTATTCCAAGGGGCAAGCCTATCCTAAGCCACCAAGTGGGCAATGGCGTAATAACTCGGTGGAAGTTTCCTCCACCTCAGCAGTTAACAATGGCGTTCATGTTTACAACAATAAAAATGCCAACAAACAGCAACAATTCCCTTTGGAGGAAGGTGGCCTCCGCAGGTCAGAATGACTTCGGAACAAGGAGGGTTTACAGCATGAAGGGCAGTCAAACACGAACATGGAGGAGGCAGAGAATGGGTTCACGCAACAATTACAATTAATACCAGTAAGTGTGGATGCCACTTGTAGCAATAATTTTCAAAACTTTCAAAACTTTCAAATTATTGCAAATGCAACATGTGACTATCGTATTTATAATTATAGTCAGGTTGCTATAAGTACTGAGCATGCTAACATTTTTAGTAAAGGGTTAACCTTTATACCGGATAAAAGAGCAAAAATTACTGACTTAATCACCGAGTTAAAACTTTTCACTAGGAAAATTAATTTAGCAATAATACATCAACAAGCTTCATGTTTACTGAATAATCCTATGCATATTCCTAGTTCTACTAATCCTCCTTTGCATCCAAAAATTAAATTGTTCGAAGAAGTTTATGAACTAGATTTCAGGCATCAACTTCAACAGTACAAAAGACAATATCAACATAAAAATTTTACTAAGGATCAATATGAGACTTTAAATGAGTTAAAATTGAATGGGGACATTCGAGTTATGCAACCCGATAAGGGGGGGCGGATTGGTCATAATGAATGTCTTTGATTACAACCAGCAATTGTTACGTATTTTATATGATGATGCCTATATTGAAGTCTCTTTGAATGGAATTAATATTTCTTATGCTAGGATTGATTATTTTTTGGAAGATATGCTGTGGCAAGGTCAAATAAAAAAGAAGCCTTTTTTTATATGCATGTGCAAAATCCAATAATTCCTTTTATTTTTGGGGCTCCTAAATTGCATAAAGATCTGCAAACCCCTCTGTTACATCCTATTGTGGATGCAGGTGGGTCAAAAACTTATTTTATGGCTAAGTATATAGATATTCAGTTAAAAGGAAAATTAGCACATCTGGAACATATTTGTCAAGACTCTTGGGATTTTCTTGTTAAGGTGAATAATTTGCACCTATAGAATGTAGATAGCATTCACTTTATAACAGTGGATGTTAAAGATCTTTTCACATGCATACCACATCATACAGGTTGAGATTGGTTTACTGAATTCTATGCCCTTTTAAGTACTAATTATCTGTAGTAATTGGATAATTGGTTAGGAGGAGAAACAGTTATATATAAGATTTCTGCTTGTATATTCATTTGTCTGATGAAGGCTGGAGTTGCAGCCAAAAGCACTTACCATTGTATCATATTAAATTTTCGATTTTATTTCACCCTCTCCGTTGGATTGTTATTGTGCTGCTGAATTTTTCATTGGTTTGTGTTATTGTGGATTTCAGTTATGTATATATGTACACAGGGGTCTACCTGAAAATGACGCAAGTGTAGAACGCCAACGACGAGAACACTGACACCGGAAGATTGACAATGGAGAAGACAGACAGTTGAGAATCCCGATGCTGAGAACACTGACATATTAAGGTAAGTGTGCGATAGGGATAGACATTAGGGTCAGGGTGTGGGTAATGAAAGTGTATGATAGTGACGGACGTTAGGGTAGGGTGCAGGTCAGGTAAGTATGTGATAGTGATGGACTTTAGGTTTAGGGCCAGGTTAAGTGAGTTAGGGTTAGGGTGCGGGTAAGGTAAGTGTGCAATAGTGACAGAGTTAAGGATCGGGGTGGATTAAGTGAGTTAGGGTTAGGGTGCAGGTAAGGTAAGTGTGCGATAGTGACGGACCTTAGGGTTAGGGTTTGGGTTAAGGTTAGTGCATAGATAGTCATGTATGTAAGATTTAGTGTAGGTTTGTAAGGTTTTTGGTGTGCTTGTGTTGTGTGTGTGTTTTCCGGGAAAGGTATTTGTTTGGTTGATTGTCGGGATTTTGGTTTGTCGGGCATGTGAAGTTTCGTGTTTTTGAACTTTCTTTTTTTTGTCGTTTTTTTGTGTTGGTTATTTCATTGTCAGTGTTTTGGCGTGTCGGTGTTATCAGGTAGACCCATACACAGACATATATCTAGATGTTGGTATACATTCTCTGTGCTGTTGCATGACTGGACTGGATGATATGTTTCTGAAATCATTGGATATATATGTATCCGGCATGGCTTAGTGGTAAATCACCTTGTCTATGGTGTGCTGTGTCCTGGGTTTCAGCCCTGCAGGACCTGTGTATTTTGTAGCTGGGCAGAACACAGCCCATTGGATATGGCACTTTTGAGCAGTTGTGTTGGGGTAAGCTACACAGGTTAAGCAACATAGAAGTCAAATGACTGTATGACACTGTCATCAGAAGGTCCATGTTCTGCCCAGCAACACACTAAACAGTGTCTGCAAGACTTGAACACAGGACCCAACACACCAGAGACAACCTAAGCAATGACAGATATACATACATCTGATGGGTCCAGAGACATGTCATCCAGCACAATCATTCAACAGTACAGTAAGTGTACTTTAACATCTAGATGTATGTGTGTGTACACACACACACACACACACACACACATATATATATATATATATATATATATATATATATATATATATATATATATATATATATATATCTCGAATAGTTGTGTATAACCCACTCTCTCCATGCATACATCTACACAAATCTGTCTACATATATATATGTCAAGATATAGATATATCTACAGCAGAATATATATATATATATATATATATATATATATATATATATATATGTGCAGATAGACATATATATGTGTATATAGATATATATCAATAGATATCATAGAGAACATGACAAAGACATATATGAACACAGGCACCATTAATGGGGGTGGGGGGCTCAAGCAATACATCTTATATGTGGTGACATGCCCCCTGTAATACATTGCCGACTGTTGCAAATGCCATGACCAGGACCTGACAATACATGGGCACAAGATGTTAACAGTAGGCAATCCCACCTGTATTATGACATGTGGGTATTGATAACATATCATGCTGTATGGTCTGTCTACCATAGTGACTATACAATATGTAAGCAATGAATGGTCCTATGATACCTATACTCAGACACATGTATGCATATATATATGTATACATATGTATAGATATATATGTGACTACACAGACACACACAGAGGTATGTCTAGGAAAATACATAAGAGGGTGCACACCATACTGAACTGCCAGTATCCATACAGTTACATCTTCATCTGAAGAACATTGTATGAGTCATCTATACCACAGACAAGTGTTGCCTGACACATATACCCACAGAGACGTCAATGGATGTAACACAACAGACAGGTTGGCATACATAGGGAAGGTTCAATTGTGTACTATTACAGTTGTATATGCCACGTCATATAGCTGATTATGCTCTGACATACATACAAACAGAGTAATGCAACACACAAACATATCCTTTAGAACAGTAGTCCAAAAGCATCACATCTGTATTCAGGTAATCCAACAGAAAAGACTGATGTGGCCACAGCATAAACTATCTCCCATATGTCATGCAGATGTATAGCCCAGTGGCCTCTAAATACACTCTGCATGCAATCCCTAGGGTGATAAGATCTGGGTTGACATTATGGGTGGTATATTTAACATAACAATGCATAGCTGTAATCATCACAATCACATGGATGGCAGTGGGCCTCATCACATGTTGTACCACCCTGGGATACTTGTAGCGCATATCCCCAATACACTGCCTTACAGGGGCATAGCACACTCTTACATACACTGACATCAAGACTGTAGAGGTTCAAAGATGTGTTGTGCAAATGAAGCCCACACACACACACACACACACACACACACACACATATATATATATATATATATATATATATATATATATATATATGTATATATATATATATATATATATATATGTGTGTGTGTGTGTGTGTGGTGCATATGGGCTATGCACCATGAGTTATTGACAGCATATCTGATAACCAGCCAGTCAGATGACAGACTTCTGGACATGTTGTGTGTGGTAGGGGCTGTGTCTCTGGACATTACCAGGACATTATGTGTATGTGTGTACAGTACTATGGTCAGTGTACGTATGGCAGGGGTCTGCAGCCTTCACTTTCCAAATAGCCATGCCTGATCCCTCACCCACCAAAGAAATGTCACCGGGGGCACAGCAGCCATCTGACACCTACAATGAAGATAGCAGAGCATATATGGCCCCATATATAGTAATACTACATATAATATAACCACGTGTATAACAGCAATACCTAACATATATCCATACCTGTGTTCCTGTGTTGGGATGGCAGGGTCTCTCTGAGTGTGTGTCTGTGTGTGTGTGTGTGTGCGTGTGTGTGTGTGTGTGTGTGTGTGTGTGTGTGTGTGTGTATGTGTGTGTGCGTCTTGTGCGGTAGTGTGTCCATTAATCCACACAGGTAGAAGGACCCACTACTGCAGGGCTGAAGAGATACCTGTGGTTCCATATCCATAGGTTGCAGACCCCTGGATTTGGATGATTGACGACTGTATGTGTATTGCACTTATGATACATGGGCTCTGTACAGACTGTGGTAGATGCCATTGTTTTCCGTCCATTTCTTTCTGATGTTACATGCTGCTCCAGTGGTAAACTTATCATAAGTGGCTGTGGCTGTATTGCCATTGGATGTGGGTATACATTTACTCACAGGTGTCTGCTATGCTGTGCTGTGACCTCCGTGTCAAGCCTGCTATACTCGCAGGTACATGTGTATTCCCCCATATGATATGTATTCTGGAGTTGTGGCAGTCTGCCTGTAGTTTGCCCAGTGCTTTGTGACATGCCTAGCACCCTGCTAGTGTGCTGTTATGTCCAGTTATTTGCAGGACATACTGCTGCCAGGCAAGTATACCTATTGTGTATTACTGACAAAGCTGTGGTATGCTGTACAGATGTATGTCATTCTCTACTGGATAGTATGTGGACATGTGAACTCAGCAGCACCAGGTAGTATGTGTCTGGACAGACTGGTGTGTCTGCGTGCATCACTGTGTGGGCATGTGTACTCCAATATTGTGATATACCCATGTACATGGTTAGTAACAACCACATTAGGGGGCATGGTCTACATGTCACACATAAAGGGGACATGTGTATAAGTCTGTACTGACCACAAAGTGCCACATTGTCCACATATAGTGGTCATATCTCTGCTGTAGTCCACAGCATCATTACTGTGTTAGCAGTGGGTCTGTACTATGCTGCCCCTAGGATGTCTGTCCATAGGCAATGGTGCACATGTCTACAGCAGATGCGGCCTCCCACACCCAACATGTCTGTTAAGACACCCCTATCACAGTGGCAACAGTCTACATATACACCTGCAATACATCCGTGATATCCCTTGCACTACAGTGTTGGGACTATTGGTACTGAGGTTGGACTCTACTCCATGTTCCAGACATATGGTAAACTGATATATGTGCACATATATCCACATATCTATGTAGTTATATACACATATACATATCCAAATATATATATGTCCATATACATATCCACATACATATATGGGGATATATATATATATATATATATATATATATATATATATATATATATATATATATATATATATATACATATACATACATACATACATACATATAAATACCACACATATACATACACACAGCACTGACTTCAAAAGTGGCTATGCAATTGCTGTCATTCAAAGGGGATCCGTTATCTGTCTGCCTGGGGTGACATGATGTACAGACCATGATGCTCTGGCAGAGATGGACTGCTAGTGTTGCCCCTGGGAGTCAGGTTACTGGCTACACCTCTTGACAGCCCCATAGTGCCTAATCTAGGCAGGATTCAAAGGGCAAATCCACCACTGTAACAGATGCAAGCATGCAAAACTGCTGGTGATGCGACTGAATGTTGGACGTCTAAACCTAAACAGGCGCTCTCCGGAGCCACACATACAAATGGGGAACATCAATATCTGTGCAGTACCTGGGACCTGGTGCAATGCTCCAGAGGGCACACCTATAATACCTGGCTACAACCCTAATCGCACATGTTGGGCAACAAACCAAGACCACAACACTACAGGTGGAGGAGTGTCCATATTCACTAAGGGCATTCACACCTCCAGCCTAATGTCAAGCACAATGCATCTGGGAATCACCAACTGCAACTGACACTATGTAAGACTGCAATCCAAATTGCAGCTGCCTACTGTTCCCCCTCCATGGTCTAAGGTTCTAACTACTCCATTATACACATACTGGACAATATTAAGATACAATCAAACACCATAATACTGGTTGATTCCAAATAATCTGCCATTAACTGGGAAATCACCTTGTGCACCACCACCCTTTACCGACGGTTCTGGGAATACATACAGTCCAAACCCCTGGATCAACTAATCCATTGTCCAACCAGGGTTTCCAATATCATAGACCTGGTCATTCTCAACATGGGTGTCAGATGCCCCACACCAGTGGCCACCTCTCATAGGTCAAGTCTGACCATTAGTTAATCACCATTGACATCCACATACCACCCCCAACCACCAGTCAGAATCCTCCATGAATACCCTCTGCAAAGCCTACCAGCATGCTACTCAAGCCAGATGTGACAAACCTCATGACACCCATGGAGATGGGAGCTGAACGTGTAACTGGTGATTCCTGCACTAAGGCACTGTGTGCATGCATTGCACCATCCCATATAGTCCCAAAACACTGGCCTCCAAACAAGGAAGCCAGTCTTGTGCTCCAATGTCATGAACAGTCTATATAACAGAAGGAAGACACTGCTGCAGTTAACAAGATAATTCCAAAATGGAAACTGCTCAATGGGACCAGATGACATCCCGGGCTGTGTAGTACATGATCTACTACATATCCCTGCATCTCATCTAAGTGCCATGTGTCATCATAGCCTTACCTCAGGCGTCTATCCCACTGAGTGGTGCACAGCTGCAGTTATCACACTCCACAAGGGGGAATCCACCTTGGAAACCAGGAACTACCATCCTATCAGTCTGATGAGCCTGATCCACAAGGGCATGGAATGCATTATCATGCAACTCATTAACAAAGACATTGGCAACCAGTAAAAACTGGACCCCACCCTGGTTGGCTTGTGCAGGGCTGATCATGTCTCCTGACCCTGTTTGACTACTGTGATTCAGTCCCTGGAGGTGTGGAGGAGGGTAAAGTGGTGCAAACAGCCTATCTGGACTCCACCAAGGCCTTCAGTAACATTACCCACTGTAGAGACATAGTTAAACATGCAGAGCTGGCCATAAATGCCTGTGTTACTTGATAAGTTGCCAAATGACTTACCGACCAAACCCAGACTGTAAACATAGCCATGTCCGATCCCTGCTCTAGACAATTGACTAATTTGAGTACATCAGGGTCGGTCCTGTCAAACATCTAGTTTGCCATCTACTCCCCTGAAGTACAGGCCTACACTACTGATCTCTGGCTGACAAAGTCCACAGATGGCCGCAAACTGGGTGCCATTATTGATTTCCCAAATGATGTGGATATTCTACAACATGGCTTTTCAGACACAGATGCTTGGTGTCAGAGCCATGGGCTCAAGCGTAATGGCATGTAATGTATAGTTATCCACTTTGGATATACCGTGTACCCATGAAGTACCACAGAGGTGTCAGTACACTAAACACCGACAGTATGCTGACAGACATAGGGACACAGGTGGACAGTGGTCTCACCTTCGTTAACCACATAGCCACGACAGTAAGAAAATCCTCCTATGTGGCATACCTCATCACCAAAGACTTTACATCCAGAGAAAATTGGGTACATGTCCCACTGTACTCATCCCTTATTTCACACTGTATAGAGTATAATGCCCTGTTTGGTATGTACCTCACAGGACTGTTGCGACAGCTGGAAAGGCAGTGGAAATACCTCACTATATGAATCACAGCCATCAAACATATGGCCTATACTGACCATCTAAATATTCTCTAGCTATACTCTGTGGCATACTGTCTACACAGAGGCTATGTCAAACCCTGAGAAATGGCATCTGTAATGTGCATGTACTGCCATGTACAGCACATGTGTCTATGTGCTCTCATTACTGTAGCAAAGGGTATTCAGTGTCATATCTGGGACACACAGCTATATGAGGCCTGCACAGCACTGTTATCCATGTGAATGTGTGACATGCAGGGATAGCAACCCAAGGTACGTGCTGTCACACAGGCATGCAATGTAACTTGGCAGTACTACTGTCGACAGTGCTTTCCTGGGGAAGGGTGCAGTGCTAACATTACTACTGACAACAAGCACACCTCCAGGCATAGCTGCACTCTGAGGGATCACTGTTGTGTACCTGATGTGTGGGCTGTGTCACCAAATATATGCCCTACTGGATGATACTCAGACATATGGAATGTAACTGTGGAGTACCGTCGGCACAGCACATGTTAGTGAGAGCTTACAACATGTACTAAAGGCATACTCATTGTTGTCAAACATCCATCTGTTGACACATTCATCCTACTGCATAGCTACTCACCAGAATGGTGTCTTGTCAGTCCCTCTACAGATGTGCAGATGGCAGGTCTCTAGGTGTGATACGTACAGGCAACCTAAGCTTGATAGACACCAACATGTGTGGCCAGCTGTGTACTACCTGTCACATATAGGGGACATCACCCTGTATGGGTCGCATGCCACCGGTACCTACACTAAACTACCATAGCCAAATGAACATGCTTGGGTGCAGGTCTCCATCAGAGACACAAACCACATGTTGTATGGCATGTTGCATACATGTAAACTGGACCACTTCAGTGGCCATGTGTAGATGGATCCAGAGGATTGGCTGATGCATGTCACGCTTACCCTGCCAGTCACTAATGTGATGTCTGTTGATAGATTGCCTGCTAGCACATGGCAGGTGGCATGATACCAATTCACACGCACCCCACTACACATCCAGTCCCTCCACGGACAACAGCAAGGTACACAGCTATGACCACCTGCAGCAATGCACCACAGTATTGACACATGTACGTGTGCATTACTGAGGATAGCATTGTTTGTGTGCTAGTACACCTGTAGTTGGAAAGCCCATGACTGACTTCACAACCACCAACACTCCCACTGACATAGTCAGATGTGGCCACTGCTGTAATGGACATGACATGTAGCCTGTTACACTCCTCTCCCTAACAACAACATGTGCCTTGCAGTACCAGCACAACAGTGTTGAACAAATGGGTCAGTAGGCATGGGAATTGCATTGAGGTCTGCCAAGTGTGTGTATGTGTGAATGTTTGCATATCTGTAGGATACACAATTCCGAGGCCACATACTCCTATAACAATATACATTGCCACACAGTAGTACAGATATAGTTGTTGTTGGCCATAGGTGTGGCAATGCAATTCAACATCTTACTATGCCTGTGGCATGCATATCCCTGTGGTACCACTGTTGTGATATACAATGGGTTGTTTTGGCGTTGTGGCCAATTTGTGATAGTGGGTATGTCAGAGTATCAAAATGGGTTCCAGTGTGTACAATATCCAGTGGGGGATGTGGGTGCTGTGTACACTGTCTTTACACCATGCTGCACCTGATATATGTCCCACCTACCACTCTCTGTTGGCCACTGTCACCATCACTCATACAGGTAACAGATAACAGGATTCAGACCAGTTACACTTGTGCTGTGTGCAGCCTACCTGTAACACATTTGGCACACAGACTAGTTAGTTAGCAACAATACACCCAGGTCTCTAAGAAGTGTGTCTACCTGCTATGTGTCAGTCAATGTGTATATGATGGTATGACACACTATGTATTCTCTATATACAAACATTACATCCCCCATTACCATATTGTACATGTCTGTGGATATTCTGCATGTAACATGTGACCTGGTACACACCTCACTCTACAAATGGTGTCATGTGTGCAATGACAGTCATACAGTTCAGTAGCACTACATACCTGGGTAGGGTTCTAGACACAGTGTAGCCAAGTAAGGATGTGTGTGTATGAGGATGTGTTGACATAAGGGTGCAGATTATACCTGTACCATATGGCCACCGGTCAGTGTTGCATGGGCAGTAACTGTTATACATACATGTGACATGTGTGCAACTGTACACCAGGTATGTCATGGCCATGGTGTCACCACAGTGATATACCCTTGTGGAATATTACTTCAGACCATCCTCCTGCTGACACATGTACACCTACAGCACAAATGGATAACAGTATGGGGGTAACAATTGTTGCTACCAACAGCTGAGATGCATCATAGCTGCATGGCTACACTACCTGGCAAGTATGCATTACACATTACCCTGACATCTTACACTGCAGTACACTGCAACACTCTATTACAGTCACCATGTGCATCAGAACCATATTAGCCTGTCCCTGCATCGATGCTATGGATGACAGGGATGTGGCACAGGTATCATCATATGCACAGGTTGTGTGAAAGTCATCTTAGCTGCATGGCTACACTACCTGACATGTATGTATTACACATTACCCCTGACTGCATCTTACACTGCAGTACATTGCAGCACTCTATTACAGTCACCGTGTGCATCAGAGCCATATTAGTCTGTCCCTGCATTGATGTTATGGATGACAGGGATGTGGCAGAGGTATCATCATATGCACAGGGTGTGTTGCTGGTGTGCCAGAGGCTGAGGGTGGTCCAAACATGTGTCACCATGTGTGTGGGTGAGGGGTGTTGTTCTTTGATTGGGTGTGGTGATGTGGTGTGTGTCACTATGGGGTCGCCCTAGGTGTGGTTGCATAGTGTGTGGGTATGCGCGCACACAGTTCTGCCATGTGGCTGCCCTATACGTGTGATGTTGGACAGCTGCAGACCATACCTGGCAGGGTGCGCAGTTCACTGCCTCTGGCCCCGGACATGCTGACTGTGCCTGCCAGGGGTTCCATGGGCACATACAGGTACAGACCTTGAGGTGCTACTCTCCCCTGATGATGACATATGTTCGCTGGAAACATCTCCCACCTGGGACTGGCCAGGGCCACATGCATGAGGCCTGCTGTGGTGTGGCATGGACAGCTGCCCTGGTGGTGTGCTGGGACTGGTACTGCCACTAAGGGAGCAGCTGGGCATCCTGGCATGTCCACGTTGACTGCCAGCTGCTGGTGTTTCTGGCCTATGTCCATGTGGCCATCCCACCACACGTTCTAGCACAGACATTCCACGGTCAACGAGGCCCACCATCTCACCCCACCGTCTATCCATGACCTCAGTATATTCATGGAGGGCACCAGCGAGTTCATGGAGGTTGCCACTTACAGCTATGAAAGCAGACCTCTGCAGCCTAAGGCCCTGTCTGGTGTGCATTTCCATATGTGCCTGTGCCTCCATTATGGCCTGAAACATGCTCCTGGTGGTACCAGTTGTGGCACCTCTGCCAGGGGCATGATGACCTGCGGTCCTACCATGAGCACCACGGTACATCTGCCAATGTGGTGGCCATCCGGATATCTGGTTATGCCACCTGTGACCCTATACAGTTGGTATGGACACCTCACTTTCCTGGTCATTGCCATCAACTGCCAACTGTCCCTCTGCTATGACCACATGTGATGGGGTTTGTAGGGGCACTGTAACTGTGTGCAGGCTTGGGGTGGCTAGGAGGGTGATGACACATGTTGGCACAGTGTCGGCCTCTGACAACCCCACCTGTGCCTCACCTGTATCATCATCATCATCAGTGTCTGAAGGGACAGCTACCTCAGTTTGCATGCAGGAGGGACCCTGACCACTTGTGGGGGAAAGAAGTACACAATTTAAGACCTGTACAGCATTGCATAACAGTACACACACTCACACACACACACACACACACACACACACACACACACACACACACACACACACACACACACTGACAGCCACCTTACTACCTCACTTTCCCTGGGTTTACAGACAGTCCCACATTCAGTTACACATGTTCCCCATCTTGCATGGCACTTGCTAATATGCACACATTACTATTGCCCATTAACATATCATTCTTCTCCATGCCTACACATGTGATCACAACACTTGACCTGCTACTCCGTCACCTCTCTGATTTGGGTGGAGTAGGTTGTACATAGCCTCACTGCTGTCATCCCGTATTACCCTGTGTATGGGTAGTAATGGTGTACATGGCCCCTATATGGTTGGGGCTGCTACATTCACTACATATGTCACACACCAGAGCCTCATACTACAGTCTTTCTCAGTCCATGCCACATCTGCTGCACAAGTGACACATCATGCAGACAACAGTACTACCTGGATAACACTCACTGATGTACTGTGGTAATTCCCCATTGCATTTGTAGTGCTGCATATGTGGGTAGCCAGTTGCCTATCTTCTGCTGGCAATATGATGTGTATACCTGGTATGTACTTCACCTCCCAATGCATGTTCCATGCTACAGACCTTGTTATGCTATCAGCTGTCCTGTGTTCACATACCAGACAGGTTGTCCTGGTGTCCCATGTCTTACTTCATGTACATGTACAGCACAATTCCAAGGGTAAGTACTGCCATGTGGTCAATCCTACTATCGCATGTGTATACATGGACACCCACACACACATACACACATGTACACACACATCTGACATGCAATGTCCACACTCCACTAGATTGCACTTACAAACACAATCAACACATACACACATACCCCCCACACTCCCACATGTGGACTTGCACAACGTTGTACACACAGTCTTCCCATTACCCTTTTGTCAACATGTATTACATATGGTGCTCTATAGCATGCAGTGCAACTAAAGTGACTTTATGCTAGCGACAGTATACATGTGTGTGAGGCATGGGCTGTGTTGATAGGTGATGGTCCTTCCCCTTGTTAAGACTGCACCCATGTACAAAATGTTACTGTGGACCTGTTCCACACCCTCCCTTGTACTGTGCACCATACCGTGCAGGTGTAGAAACCATTGCTGCATATGTAGTAATGTGTCGGTTATGTCAGCTCCACTGCTCACAGCCCCTATGTGTTATAGCAACTCATACCTGGGATGATATGTGAATAGCTATCATTTGTCAATGCTTGATGTCTGCATTACAGATCACAACATCAGCAGTGCATGTATGACCAGTACAAGACTATTACACTGACAACCAACGGACCTTACCATGGCTGTGGGTGGTGCCCTACACATGTCCCAGACCTCTGCATGGTTGCAAGATCTACTCATGTGCACATCCTTTGGAGTGCACACACTTCTGTTATGAGTGCTGTGGGGTCAGGGTTACATCTGCCACATTTACTTAACCTGATTGTGTGCAGCTGCAGCCATGGTGGCGTTGATTCACACATGTCTCTACTGTACGGCTGTGTGTCCTGCCATAATTCACATCCCTGTGGACACATTGCACATTGACAGGATGTTAGTTAGCTTGCATGTGCCTGTTGTACCCTTCTGATACCCCAGCATGTTCCCTACTGTGATGCAGTGCATTTCACAGCAACAAAACATGAATGTGTACAGCATGATGGGTAGGTGTGTGAGATGTGTGCATGGGATATCCCATATTACATGCCCAGTGTATCATCATGCATGAACACGGACCATACTCACCGGCTACGGGCTGCTGACATGGTGGTATCCTGGATGGACCTACATAGGAGTGTGAGAACGTTTATGTCAGTGGCCACAGCTAGGCATTCATAAAAGGTGAGTGCAACATTACATTACATCAACAGTAGAATTACACAATATAACAGCTTATACACAACTTTTTATTACTACTACACAGCAGCAGACTATGTATATGACATCTCAGATTTGCATGATGTGCCTGTACAGATGCAGATGCATACAAAAGAGTGGTGTACTGATCTGCCCTGGGGGACTTACCTACACGCTCCTCGGCTGGTGAGACAGTGGCACCCACCTCCACAATGTGCCCTGCCAGGTGTTGTTGCTGCAGGTGGGCAGGAGCCACAAGGCTGCTGAAAAGTTCCTCCACACGGGTGAGGGGTGGATGGATGGGTTGCCCCCCATAACAAAGTGGTACCCCCATATGGCAGCTGCACACCGACATACATGGCGAAGCAGGTCAGTGCAATGATGCCGGACCTGCTCATAGCTGCAGTTCTGCAGTCCGACATCATTGTCCCTGTGGACTAGCTCGTTCCACAGGGTGGTCCTCTCCTGCTGGTCATGGGATGTCTGCCCAAACAGCTGTTCTTAGTGCTGTACCAGGTGGTCAATAATAATCTCAGTCTCAGCGGCGCTGTATATGGGCAGACGACTGTGTGCCATCTTTCCTGGAAGACATATAGATGGCAACAGGTCTGAGCCACCCATACAGCAGGGTTACCATAGTTCTTAATACACATATTTGTCTCCCCCCACCATATCAGCTACAACACATTGTTCACAGAATGCAATTGTTATGTCAGCTGCTTACCTACTATTGGGACTTATGTTGTATTGTACCAAGCTTTGTGCTATGTGTATGTGACATGCTTTGTGCTATGTGTTTGTAGCCATGCTCCCTGTGGGGACACTATCTTTGCTGGCCTGTTAGAGACTATTTCACCTGCATGCCATTGTCAGTGCCACTATACACATATATATATATATATATATATATATATATATATATATATATATATATGTGTGTGTGTGTGTGTGTGTGTATAAATATATATCTATGTACATATAAGTGTAGATATATGTTGTACGTTTTTGATATACCTATGTCTATATGAGTGTCTGTGTATCTGTAGACACACACATCACATTCTGTATCACACAGATATTTACCTATATGTGGGGTGCATACAGACATCTGGTCCGCATTCTGTAACTGTCATTCATTTACAGCTGCACTATTTTGCCTTGCTGCAACACAGACTGGTGTCACATGTGAACGCAAACTAACATTAGGGTGGTATATATGGTGTGAGATTGCGGGTACGGCTATTATAGCCCTATGGCATTTGTGCATGTTAGATTATATATTAACATGACTGTCCTGAAAGTGGTGTGCTCTGACACCCATGTGTCTATCATGACAGCAGTACTTCCACCACCAGCTATTGTTCACACTAACATAACACACACAGATATTATGACTGACATCTTTGTCATTCATTGCTGATCTGCACAGTTGGTGGGTATGTCCCACTGCCTACAGGGACAGACAGTATTGTCCAGAGCAGTTGTTCAACGGAACATCATTACAGGGACAACTACAGAAAACTATCAAACATTCAGCATCATGTATCCTATTAATCTACACCACATACTACATTAAATGGCATACAGTTATGTTTTACTTACCTTTTTTTTTTAGGATGGGTGTGACTCCTTTCCGGTTTTGGCTTTTAGTTTTTTTTTCTCACTATGTGTGTGTTTCTCTTTCTCTCTTTTTTTTTCCCTCTCTCTCTCTCTCTCTCCCTCTTCACTAGAGTGATTGAGTTGGTTTGAATGGATTACAGCATGTCTTTTGTAGGTGATGCACATGCCAGTCAGTGTGCAACAGTTGCTAACTGTGCACAGCCTGCTGTGTAGTGATTCAGTTAATCACTGTCATGGCAACCCAGTACTATAAATTGCTGACATATGTGGGCATTGTCCCTTCACCTTTCCAGTGTGGAAGACATCCTTCCCGTATGTGGGCAGCAGTGTTACAGATGGCAGGTTGCAGTACCTCTTACAGCAGGACTTGCAGACACAGGCCAACTACACAATCGTAAGAGGTTCCAGACCTACAGACAGCGTGAGTAGTGTTGTTATGTGCATTGTATATTGCTGGTCTTGCAGTGTTTGCATGTACATAGTAGTTTAGGATGGAATTCAGTCTGTCTGCATAGCTCTCAACTGTGAACCTATCCACATGATGGCCAGTGGATTGTCTGTTTGCTTTTGCCTGTGCACCACACAGGTCTTGTCCTAGATATATCCCCAGAAATCTGTCTGTTGCGTGCTAACAGTACGTGGCTACATGCATTTGTGTTCCTGATGTCTTATTTTTGTCTAAGGTTATGTTACAACAAATCTTGTAACACCAGCAATTTCCCAGGTGTATAACGGCAATATTACGAGTATGGCCCTGTGTTCCTTCCTCTGTCCTCCACATATATGGCTGCCTTTGTCCTGCTGTGATATGGTTAGGCGTTGTTTGGTAATGACCTATCATTATTTACTGTTAGCATTCCTGCTATCATCCCAGTCATATCGTGGACTCTCACAACATTTGTTGGTCAGGGTCCATACATGTGACAGATACACAGACATTACCACAAGTAATACATTTCCCTCTAGGCCTTGACTACAGGGTGTAACTGGAGGCTGCTGAACTATATCTGTTATTGTTTATTGTTACTTATCTTGATGGCAAATCCTTTGTCTACAGTTGTATGAATTGAAGGGCTTGGTCTGGACAGCATAGTATGTTATATATTTGCAATGTCTGCATCTACTATTCTGTGTGGGCCTTGCATTCCTCACCGATTAAATAAGTCAAATTCTATGTGCTGTAAGTAATGGCGTACATTGTTGTATAATACACAAATAAAGGTTGTCTGTGTATACATACCTGTGTGTCATCTCATGTTCTTTGAATTGTGAGTGGGTATAAGTGTAATGTAAGTATTCCCTTTGTGGGAATGGTTGCCACACTACACATGTCACAGGTACCAGTTACAGGACTTGTGGCTGAGGGATATACTTTGCACCCAGTACGTCCACACTACTTCTACATATGTATGGCTACTAATACCTTTTGTATGTGTATATGTGTATATACCTATATATCTCATATATCTTATCTATCTATCTATCTATATATATATATCTATATATCTATATATATATATATATATATATATATATATATATATATATATATATATATATGTATACATGTATACCTGAACATAATTGTCAATGTATAGATGTGTGTGCATATCTGTACTGTTGTAGTGTACCCCTTCCACATTCTACATTCCCTATGGTAGAATGACTTGTCTGCATGATATGTTACAGATATTACCTGACATGTACAGGTGACTTGGATTACTGTTGGAGTTTTGTAGCTGTGTTGTTGAGGGTCCTGATGTCATGTACTGCATGTGCTGGATAGTGGATTGCACAGCATATCCATTAGGGCTGGGGAGGTTACATAGCAGTAATTACCAGGTGTCCTTCATTTGTGCCCCCACCCCCATTAACTGTGTTTATAGTCTGTTATGTTGTACTGAGTGGATCAGGAGTTTGTTCCCATGTGGAAATGCAATACATGTCTATTTGTATATATATGTATATATATATATATATATATATATATATATATATATATATATGTATGTATATATGTATATCTGCATAATTATATATGTGAAATCTCCATATATAGAGCGCTAGATATGGACATTGATATAGATCTAGATATGTATATGTATATTTCTATGTGTATGGATATATACACTGAACATATTTATCTATCTATGTACGAGTGCTGTTAAATGATTATTTGTGAGTAATATATACATATATATATATATATATATATATATATATATATATATATATATATATATATATACCTATAGCTGTCTGTCTACATTTACAGATATATATCTGTCCATATGTCCATGCATGTTCGGTTGATATGTTTGTCCTGTACCTCATTCTCTTGGCAATTAACATGGATGGTTTTAGGATTGAAGTCAGTCACTCGTGCTGACACGTTAGTGTTTCAGACTTTTTGTCTCCTGCATATGTCTTCTAGTACATATAACTCTGTAACTAGCAATGTTTTAAGTGTATTTAGGCAGTATTTGACAGATATTCCTATTTGTAACCAAAGTTTGGCACACTTTGTCCAGAATTCTTGCGTTACGAGTTTGTGTGGTATGATATTACTACATTTCCTGTGCTGTTGACTGATTGTGCTGGATGATATTACTGGTAATTCACTTTGTGTATGATGTGCTGGGTCCTGGGTTTGGGCCTTGCAGAGGCTGTATATTTTGTTGCTGTGCAGAACACCGGCCGTGGGATACAGAGTGATTATAGGACATTTGAGCTGTTGTATGTGAGTACGGGCGGGTTTGCATTGAGTTAAGCTATGCTAACCTCCGGGTGCATTTCCTTACACTCAGTTAGCTTCTACTTTGCTTCATCTGTGTAGGCCATGCTTACCCCCGCGCAAACACACTTACACATGCTTACTACTGCTTATCTTTGCTTGCTACTGCTTATTTGTGGTTATACCCGCTTACTAGTGCCTTATTCATTATGACACTCACACTTCACATGTGCATTTAATGCATACTCCTGTTCAAGTATAAATGTTATTTAGTAGGTTATACAGCAAAACGATGTTGATATACAGATTTCACATAGAAAGCAGAATGTGCTGCAGTGGGAATCAAACCGGGAATGCATGCGCATTAGGCGGCTGCTCTGCCCACTACACTTTTGCTGTTCTGCTTCATTTGCATATTTCTACCTTAATGTCATACCCATGCTCCCTTTCCCTGGCCCCCGAGCTCCACATACACAGCATCCATCCATTCTCCAGTTGCTAACCCTGCCATACCACACCTCCACACATTTCCCTCTCTGCCCGTCTCGGTACTCCCCCATTATACTGTCTCGACCCAACCTTCTG
>NC_056733.1:1849336818-1849409318 GCF_019279795.1 Protopterus annectens
TCTTGTACACTACATAATTCTGGCATCAATTAATTATTTATTAGGAATCTTCTCTAGCCAGGCAATGCGCAAGAAAGGTCATTTTCATAGATCCATCCAGGGAGTTCTAAATTTGCATGTATTTCTTGTATTGTACTAATTGATATTTGGTCATGGTTAGATTTACTGATTTAGTGCTCTGAGGGTGTTGTATGGAAATGTTTTCATTTTGGTGGAGTGTTTTAATTTTATTTTTACTGTACTTTTCCCCTTATAGCTTATGAGGAAGTAAATATTATTACTTTGTTAACTTTGTTAAGCAAACAATCAACCTATTGATAATGTTTGGATAAAGTGTGAGATGTAGGGATCCTCAAATACCTATTATTGTAGGTAAATGTTGAGTGTACAGTGATTCTATGCTGTGTGTCTTACTGCTGCTGTAGTATTTCCATCCTCCACTACCTAATGTGCTACATATAGAGTTGTCCACACTGCCTATACTGTATCACTCCCCTGGAGAGTGTCTAATGTGCTGCATAAATATTGTGCTGAAATTGCTCCTGTGTCACATGTGTTCTGTTAAACTGGCCTGATGACTTGTGGATCTGCACCTGGCTTAAATGTAGGCTGTGTAGTGCCACTGTGCTATGTGTCTTAGCAGTGCTGCTGAACTCCTATGTGCCTTGTCTACAACTATGCCACCATGCAGTGTAGCACACCTGCAACGTTTAATCTTCTCCTAAGTGCCTTGCCTGTGATGATTATGTATGGTGCACAGAACCATCATGCTGCATTCAATATTTTATTGCCAACCACCACTGCCACACCTTTTCTCTTTGCAGCTACTGGTACACAATATTCTTTGCCTCATCACATCCTTCTTGTGCACTGTGTGTGACCTCACAGGCACATTATGTTTTTGAGTATCTCACCTGTGAGCTCAGTACACAATGCTCCCGTCTTCATCAGAATGCATATTTAGTCTGGAAGGTCAATGAATCCAGCCCCAAAATAAGCAAACTTGTTTCTGCAGCTTAGTTTTGCATTTACAAATAGTTAAACAAATCAGTACTCATATTGAGTCTCTGACACAAAAAGAAAATACTGTACTCACATAACTCTACAGTGCACATGTCATACATGCACATATCTACAGTGGCCACTTCATACTTACACACCTGTACAGTGGCAATTGTGTTGCTGTTCTATTTCTGTACTGATGGAAGACATTCTTTACGACTCACTTGGCACTCTTAACCCCCAAGATCTTGCACCCTTGTAACTCTATGTTAAAGTCTGGTTTTGTAGTGCACTTATAAGTAAGCAGTAAACAATGACATGGCTAGTGGACATTGTACCCCTACCCTTCAAAGAGTCACCATAGGTGTATTCCAGGAGCCAATTGTATTGCCAGTTTTTTTTCACTCTTTTTATGAATGATAATGGATGATATATGACTGTTCTGTATATCTTTCAAGCAAATTCTATATGAGAATGTCTGTTTTTTTGTAAGTTACTGTCTTAACCTTGTAAAATAACTCAACAAAGGACTCCTAGCAGAATGCAAGATCTACAGGCCAACTTTAATAGTTAAGGCTTACTACTTAAGAAAGTAAACCTAAGGCAGTGCTCCTAGGAAACAAAATAGTTTTATTAGTCATTGATAGTCTCCTCAAGTTGAGTGACGCTAATGGTTCATAGGTTCAGATGCTACCTAAAATAAAATATTTGGGTTTCTTTAGTTCAATTTATTTACTTAGATGTGCATACCGATAATAATAATTAAAAGGGTGTTATTTTATCATGTAAGTTAAGCAGAAAACAAATAGGGAAAAAGTTGATCCAGCATTAGAAAATGTATGTTAGAACTCATGTTTCATCCTGGGATCCTCTTTAGAAATAATCTAAAATATAAAAATAAACTAGGTTTTACTTTATATGTCAGGTTACAGTTCTGACATTTATTTCATATTTGCAGGATGCACTCATATGTTCCTTTGCCTTAATATTAATAATTTTATCAACAAAGTCAACCCATTTCTAGGGTTGTTATGCAGTTTGTCAAAGTGCCTGTCTTCTAAATCCATGGTAAAAATCACAAAAAATGTGCCCTCAGCTTCTGTGTGACTCTATAATACTGATGTTGACTAAGCTTAAGGAAAAAGCAAGGACAAATCTGTATTGGCATCTAACATTAAAACAAAATGTGTAAAAGACGTCTTATATTCACTTCATCACTATAGTAATTCATCCAAGCTTGAACATCCAGATGTACAAAATGTGTTAAATTTAAATAAACAACACTGAGCTTGTGTAAGTAATGTTGTTTATAAATATGTCTACTGCTTCATCATGCCAGCTTTGTGCAATCATGATTAATTCATTTGTTTTTGATTCCCTATTTAATGCTCTTCATTGTTCTGGGTAAACTGGAGCCTATCTTGGCCTATCCTGACACTTGGCATTGCAAGGCAGAGAAACTAGTCCTCAACTGGATGGCAGTCTTTCATAGAATATGTACACAGACAAACATGCACTCACAAAAGCTCAACATTCCTATGGGCTGTTTGGAAATCAGAATTTTACTTTTGGCACATCTTTGAGATGTGGAGAAAGTGGAACATTAAGAAAAAACACATCTCTACTATTTTTTTTGTAAAATTCTTCTTTTTAGCTTCTCTGATTACCAAATGCATATCTTCTAGCTCCAAGGATAATATTACTCTATATTCATCCCTTATACATCAAATAATAGCATATAATGGTTTGTTGGTCACATATCTGACCAAACTCATGATCCACCTGGCAGTTAGCATAGGCAATTAAAACTTAAAATTAAAGCTAATAATGACTTACTTTCTATGGTGCAGGGTTTGATTCCTTCAGCCTACAAACCAGTGGCACATTGCAGAGTTCTTGACTGAATACAAACTACTCACATTGATCATGTAAGTGTTCTTGAGCATTTTGGAGCCACATTTGTCAATACGAAGAGAAACCTGTTTGGTACACTAAAGTACTGGAAACGGGTATGGATATGAAGTATAATGACAGTGCTAGCTGTATTTGTAAAGAACAACTACTACAGTTAAATATGGATTACACTTTAAAGGTGATGTTTATGCAGATTCTAGAGACTTCAAAAGGTGCATCAGCCTTTGGAAGGTTACACTGGATACACAGCAGAACAATTTCAGTCCTTTAAATCACATGACTGTTTGATGTCTTTTGTTGACCTCTACTCTTTTATGTTGCAAGGCAAAATGCCTTTTGGATACATCTCTGGCTTGACCTGACAACCATATTTAGAAAAAATTGTCCTTGAAATCAGCAGGCTTTGAAACCAATACTGTTCAGTCTTAACCAAATGCTACTCAAAGATCATGTGCAAAGTAACACAATCAAATCAGCCTATTTGTCTCAAAATGCATGTCTATAGGAGTTGCTCACGTTGGCTATTTTTCTGTCATTTAAGTTTGCATTTTTGCATTTCATTTTAAGGAAGATCTCTCCCACAAATGCCTTCCATGGCCATAACATACTCTGTCCTCTGATTACTCTCCAGGAAGTTCTGCTTCCTTGTTGACAGCATGTTTGGTTCAGCAGAGTCCATTACCTAGTAGGCAAAAGGGAGAAGGTGTACAGAGAGATAACATTCCATTTGGGGCAGTTTTACTTTTATTTTTGTCTAATTTTCAATTTTGATGTTAGCTATATATTGTTGATTAAACTGGTCTTCAAACCCTCATGCATTCTGCTCTCTTTTTTTGTGAAAACAAATGTGAAGGCTGCTTCTGTTTTGCTGTCACACACGTACATAATGTTCAGCACAAAGTATACAACTCTTAATTGTCTCTGATTTTGCCTAATGTCACTGAATCTTAACCTTTCACTTGGATGTGAATTTTGCACAATACCCCTGATTTTGCATCATATTTTTACCCTGTCCATGCATTGTAAAACATTCAGTTTTCTAGGTAAATCACTGAGGATTACATCCGGACACTAATGTTAGATAATTGGAGTTTCACAGTTTATAGTTCATTTTACTCTTTCAAAACCTGTTTCATTAATAAATGGACATACTGCACTCATCCTGTGTGCAGCATTAATATATTTACTTACTTACAAAAAATAAAAATAACAAGAGGAAAGAGACAGCCTACTAGTGCAGAAAAGACCCAACTTTGCATCATTAAAGTGACAATTGTGAATTACTACCCTTGTAAGTCAATGGGCAGGCACATTTTGTGAGTAGGAAATAGTATAATTAAACACCAGAATATCCAATAAATGATGTCATCTCAGAAGAGAAAGAAAGACTATAGGTATGTGCAAAAAAAGGCTGCACATCATTTTTAACAAAAACTCTCTATCATGTTACACTTGATATGGTTGTTTAAAAAAATACATTTAAATGCATATCAGAAACATTTTAAGAAACAGCCAAATGATCTCCAACTTTTTAAACTGTATCCTACAGGCAGGAATGGTTTTATTGCACTTCATCTAGTTGAAGATAAGGAATAACACATATGAGATGTTATCCTGTGTGTACATTTCCTTTATTACACGTAGATGCAGCACTTTTGAAGTGTTCATAGTTTCATGGGTGTGTACTAGGCTAATAGGCCTGGGACCTTTACAAGCCTAGCCCATAGAAGTGCCCTGGCATTGTGCCACACGTCATTAGTTCCCAGTGCCTCTATGTGGTGTAGTTGTGAATGTTAGAGATACAAACAACAATAGCTCTTTTCACAATGTTGCTGTTAACAGTAGTCCAGTAATTATGAATCTCCTCCTTCTTGCAGGACAGTTTAACAATGCAAACCTATACAAACAGGCACCAGGTGACTTGTTGAATGAAAAAGAAATGGCAAAAAAAAAACTTAATTTAGCCCACTTTATTTAGCCCATCATTAGCCCACTTGTCAGCTCCAATTATAGTCAAACACATCCATAGTTAAAAAGAGAAACACCAGTGAAGCAAGAGACTTCTGTTTTGTTTTATAGTTATTCCATATTGTGTGGTTAAAGTACTTCCTTATGAACTTAAATTGCTGTTTGGATGCTGTAGTTTTTTTGGACACTGCTCACTTCCTGGTATGTATGGAAATGAGATGGATTATCAGTTATATTTATTAGTTTACTCTGCCTTTGTGTAAGACTATGCTGCATCATGTGACTCATTTAATGGATATGGTCTGCATTGCCATGTTGGGACAATGCAGAAGATATTATCTGCCAGACATCTTTAGAAACTAATCACATAAGGCTGCATCGGAACTTAGTATTGTCTTTCATAGATTTTTTACACTTTTACATTTCTTTTAACTTGCAGCAGCATTTCCAGTTTAACATTTTAAATCAGAAATTGTATTTCAGTTGATCATTGTTCGAATGTGCAAGCTGTATTTAATAATAGTCAACTTTGTGTCCTTGAACACATCACATAACTAGGCAATGCTTTGCGGCGATTGAAAATCTGGGCTAAGCTCCTGGACTGCATCCTTAGTAACTGCCTGTGAACCGGAAAAAAATATTTTGTTATTAAAAATATCAAGAACATGAGTTCCATAGTCTATGCACAACACCTCAAAGCTCCTTCTCACTTTTCTTATAGTGTGACCTTTACTAACCTACAAGCCTTCAAATGACCCTGTTATTTATTGCCTCTTGCATGTTCTCAAAACCTGAAACCTGGAACACAATAACACCCACACAAAAGATCTAAGCCTCTAATAAACAAACCGTGCTGAGGGGATACATGCCTCTCCTAAATGATTCCTCTCATCTGGGACAGACTTCATCTTTATATTACACAAAGTAGCCTGTTAACCCACTTCAAACATAGGTGAGATGAGTCAATAGTTACCCATAAATTCACCCCAGGTCTGGCATGTAAATTCTTTACATAGCAAGCCAGTGTGCCTGGCCCAAAATCCCTTGTGGAAAGGAGATGAAAGTAGTGAGATTTGTAGCAGGTAGTCTACACATGATTTACCCATTAACTGATGGGAATAACCTATACGTATATTTTCATGGAGCTGCAGCATCTGCCTATTTACACTTGTCAAAAATAGCTATATTGTTTACAGGATGCGACGTACTGCTACTTGGGGAAAAATAATTTCTTTTCATTGTTACTACATTAACTGGGTTGTGTTTTAGAGGAATTTGTCAAAATTCCAATAAAAGCTTGGGATGACATTTTAAATTCCCCAAGGGTGCCTCAATTATATGTATCCTTTAACTCAGTACTGGGGTTGGGAGGGTGGCCTAATGGTTAAGGTGTTTGCCTTACAAACACAAGGTGCAGGTTTTGAGTCTCACAAGGGATAATTGGCCAAGCTTTAAATGGCTTGCAAGGGCAGTTTGCTTAGTACTAATCTATGAATCACCACTCTAAGTGGTTTGCATTATGAGAAGAGGGAGTGGAAAGCATAGGGAGAACATTCTCTTTACTTACAGTTAGCTTTCTCCCCCTCTTCCCCTCTCCGAACCATATTTCCAAATATTATTGACTTGAAGTAGGGCATATACTTTACAGTCCCCCCAAATCCAAGAAATTTTGAAAAAGTCCAATATTTCCAGATTTTCTTTTCTGTCATATTTCACAAATATTTATTGCATTCTAATCCCACATTGAGTTACTGGTTTTATTACTGTTCTCCATTGCCCATATCTTGTCTCTGTTTCATTTCCAATGTACTCTCGATTCTTCTAGTTAACTCTCATGCTCCTTTCCTTCTAACCAGCAGTTTCCATTGAAATACCGGAAAAGGTTTTACAGTTACAGTCCCTTTGTGGTCTTTTGTACCAGAAGAACATGAAGCAGAATCTCCTTCTGTTTCACAGCTCACTTTTTTTTGGACAAAGTTTTGTATTTCCTCCTTAGCATGCACTTCATCAAAAAATGATTTTGTCCCTGCAGGGAAGAATACTTTAAAGACAGATGGATACAGCAGTTTGAATCACCTGCATCTCAACATTCCCTGAATAGTGGAATGAATATACCCCTGACTGATGTACAGTGAGTAGTCATTCTCCACAAACACTCAGCTGTCTCTCACTTTTAGTATTTTGTCCTTCTGCTACAGTTTTCTCAAAATCAACTCCTTCTGCTGGGAGGATTGCATCTTTACTATTAAAATGTATTTCTTGGATTTGGGGGGACTGTAAAGTTTGCTATCCATGAAAGCATAATATGCATGAGGACAACAGAAAGTTTTGTGAATTATATGTTTACAACCAGTAGATAAAAATATGCCAAGCTGAGTCTTAGTACCTGGTGTCTCATTTGTGCATAAAACAGATACATGCCTCTCTAGTCTTTGTAAGGTACATGTGACAATGTCATCCTTGCCTTTGGTGAAAATAAGGGGCATCCCAACTATTTATGATGGATTGAGTAATCTAAGTAGATATGTGACAAGATATGGTAGCATTTATCAAATATCCTTGCAAACCACGGCAAAAGCATTTGCTTAGAAGACTCCCTCACAATGTATGGCTTCTAAGTATAATTTCAAAATGTTTGGCATTCAGTCAGTGGCTAAGGTCATGGTGTTGGAAACAGAGGATTCAGTATTTCTCTGTCTAGGCTAAGATGTTGAAATAACTGTAGAGTGTTTTGGTTCTAATAAACTTCACCTTACTCAATTGGGAAGTACATATATCCAACAGTATATTTTCCAGTACCATAGTGTCTCTATTGCAATTCTTCAAAATTCAAAATAAATAGAAGTGAAAAATACATAAGTTTAAAAAAAAAATCAGTGATGACGATGTTTTTTTCTAAACATCAGAACCCTCTACAATAAGGTGAGGGATTTAGAGTTTTTACTGGTTTGGAAAATGTGGATATCTGTACCCTTACTGAAATAAACATCATCCAAAAAATCCAAACAGGTTATAGATTCATGGATATATTTTTATTTTCATTCTTGCACACACAATGAGATAGGTGGTAGTGTCTCAATATATGTAGAGCAAACACATAGTGACCTCAAAGCTACATCAGCAGTTCCTGTATGCAGTCTTGCCACGTGTGGATAGTACATCTATTTCCTGAAGTCAAGGACTGAGCCCAGGCTGTGCGTGTCTTCTTGGGGTGGCACTTTATACTCATATGCTCATTGTGATAGATTCCCCCCTCTCATGTAATAGGGATCCATCTGATCCATGGAGGGAATGGTACCACAATAGGAGGGGCAAACATTTCTTCATCCATTGTGTGCATCACCAATGTGTCACCCAGCATCCTGGTAGTGCACATTATTCCCATATCTGGCATACTAGCTCATACTACTGCCCTTACTGCATGGTAAGATGCCCGGTGTTCACCTTGCTGATATGTGTAGACATTTTGTCATCCTTTCAGGAGTTATTCAAAGTAAAATATATTGCTTATCACTAACCTATTTTTCTTCATTTTAACTTCCCCACCTTTTCTCTCTTTATTTCTTTTTTTCAGTGAAGCTGGATATATACTAATTCATGGCACCACTGAGAAATCCAAGTAGAGCTACAGAGAATAATTTTAATGTAGCCCTACCACAGATCCATATTGTCATCAAGAGAGTGTTTAGCATGTCGAAATGAAGATTTTGGTGCCTTAAATGACTCTGGAGGTGCCCTTCAGTATGGCCCAGCTACTGCATTCAGGATGTTTACTGCATGTTGCATTCTGCATAACTTGATCATTTGCTTGTCTGTTGGACAGGTGATTTATACTGTCACTGCAACTCTCAGTTCTGGTCCTACTTTGACTAATGATGACAACACAACAGCAGTAGTAAGGGATCCCATGTGGCAGGGCCATGCCTGGCTTACAACTCTGATGGTAAACAGGTAGTGTTTTGTGCAGAACTGTGGACCATGACATTTATGGTATTATTTCCTTTCTTGTAAAAAACACATAGAGCATATTTGATGAATGCAGTTATATTTGTGAGCTATGCAGTGTGGTGCATGTTCTACTGTCACTGTTCATCAGACATTCCCTCTTACCATTTTATATATATATATATATATATATATATATATATATATATATATATATATATATATATATTTTTTTTTTTTATTTTGGAACAGGTTATCATTGTTTATTATTGTTTAAAAAAAGTCATGCCTGCATGGTCACTGACATGGCGACACCTATTTAGTGATGCTGTAAGGTATCATGTAAGGAATAATTACATTTTTATCCATTTTGTAATCAGACTTTTGGTTTATTTATGATTAAAGCAGGTATGCTATTATTGCTGTGTTGTTTGTCCTATAATTGGATCAAAGTATTCAGTGCATGACTTTGGCATGTTGCAGGCAGCACTTATGACAAGCACCTTTTTGTAAAAGAAGGACCCAAAAAATCTGAGAGGAGAAAGGCATAGAACTGAGTAGTTATAGGTATAAATGCTGCTGGTGGAAGGAACTGCAAAATAGCACAGTGAAAGATGAGGGGCAGTAATATGGTGGGCCATGCAACACCAAAGACAAGGGAGATTGAAACTGTCCATACTACTGGACAGAGGCCATACACACTTATTCCTTTAACACCTGATAAGGTTTACTTCCTCTCCAGTCAAGGGGATGACTACAACATAGATGATGGCAGAGGCATATTCAGTGATGGTATGAGCACTGGCTTTGTCCCCAGTCAGCAGTGTCAACAGATATCTGCTAAGAAAGGTTGGTTTGACAACAGTAATATATTTATATAAAGAACTGAATGTTGAAATGGAATGATTACATGTAACACATGACAATTACTTTTAGCAAGTGAATCCCCTAATTCTACACATAATGACATTGAACAGAGTGGCCATGCTAAGTATCCTCCACACCTCTTTACACAGTATATAGTAGGGTACACCGGTATCTAAGAATTAATGCATTCAATTCATTCTTTACAATGTCAGCAGTAGAAACAAGCAGGTCCAATGTGCCAATAAGTTTAAAGGATATCAACAGCAGAATGGCTGATGTTGACAATAATAACATAGTTATATTTAAACCTACAATGTGTTAGCAACTCTTCAGAAAGTGACCTTGTATTACAAAGTCAAGTACATAGTGACATTACACTAGGGGTTGTAGATGGAGAAAACCCATTTTCAACCATAGCAAAATCTCCAAATCCACAGGAACACCTTCTGGACATTAGCAGAAATTCAGAGGTAACAGTGTTCATAGTTACACCTGTACAGAGGGGTGCCAGGCAGAGGCATATATCACAGCTACACCAGGAAACACAAAATGCACTGACTGCCCTGCAGAAAATGTGCTGTGTCATTATTAAGGCACAGTGCCACAGATGATCAGCTAGACATGATTGAAGTCATGCCAGGTGTTTGTGAGGATTTTCAACACTACATGGAAATAGCAGAGAGTAGGGATAATGCCATGGTCACACTGAACTGTTGTTTAGTGGTACACCAAGCATCCATGCCCACCTCAATACATACACTAATGAGGACTTACCAAACCCATATAGGAGTCAGATTGGAAAGGAACAGAGGACTGGGTACTGTCTGAACCCACAGGGGCATATCACATTGGGTCTACCTGAAAACACCAACAACGAGATAACTGACACCACAAAACCGAAAGTTCAAAAACATGAAACTTCACATGCCCAATAAACCACAATGCTGACAATCAACAAAACAAAACAAATACATTTTCCGTAAAACACACATACAACACAAACACACCAAAAACCTTACAAACCTACACTAAACCTTACATACACAACTATCTATGCACTAACCTTAACCCAAACCCTAACCTTAAGGTCCGTCACTATCGCACACTCACCTAACCTGCGCCCTAACCCTAGCTCACTTAACCCGCCCCTAACCCTAAAGTCTGTCACTATCGCACACTTATCTTACCCGCACCCTGACCCTAACGTCTGTCACTATCACACACTTACCTTAACATGTCGGTGTTCTCAGCATTGGGATTTTCAATCGTCGGTCATCTCTGTTGTCAAGCTTCCAGTGTTGGTTATCTCATTGTAGGCATTGTCAGCGTTCGGTGTTTTCAGGTAGACCCATCACATTGCACTACAAGTGGTTCTTAAGAAGGAAGTAGGAACAACAGGTAGAGACAAGCACACCAGATTTCATCTAGAAATAGCAACACCTTTCTTTTAGGTTCCTGGTACCACTGCAATGTGAGATCATTGTCTGTAGGATCAACTGTATCAAGAAGATTATGAAATCACAGCAAGTCACCACAGAGCTAAGAATGACAGCCCCTCTTTGAGATGGCATGCATCTTCTCTTATTCTGTCATTAAGATATATCTTGTTTGACAAGTTTTAACATGACCTACTGTGATTCATGCTATACATTTCTGGGGGTCTATATCAGAACAACGAAAGCCCAGATGTGCGACTACATAAAAGTCGACACATAATACGCAAAACCTGTAAATAGCAAACGGCCACATAATTGAAATTTTTCCTAATGAAAAAATTCATGTGGCCATTCGGAAAAAATAATTAAAGCCCATTATCAGGTGGGGGCCTTCACCCCCCACATCCCCCAACATGGGGGGGGCTGTGCCCCCTCCAACTAAATATACCAACTCTGAGATCGCACTACAATGAAGGAAAGGACAAGTTCAGTATTAAGTCACTTTGTATCTGTCTGCATTTCATTTCAGTAATGGTACTGCTTACAATTAAAGGAAATATATGGAAAGAAAACCGTATGTCGTAACAATCAGATTTCACTGGTTTGTACCATTAATGGTCTATCAATTATCAATGTTACAGCTCACACAACTTCCATATTCATTTACACACAAAGATGTGTTGTAATAATCTGTACAGCACTACGAACACATTCATAGTACTTTTGCAAGTACATTGTTACAGAGTGTATTCTTCCCTTACCATTTTCCTGTATACATAATGACAATTTTCATTAAGGAGTGACAGTTAGAAATCCCACAGTAAAATAGCATGTATCTTGACACAATACATTGTTGAAAATGCAGTACATCAAACTACAATGACTACAACGTACATACTTATAGCCTATGAAGCATAATCAATAGATGTCACCACAATGAACTTCCAAAATATCTTTCACATTGCTATTATGACTGCTTCAGTACACTTTCCCAGTGCTGCCTGACAGGTATTTCCATTCATAAATGACACTCATTTCATCGATATTTACATGAATAATCTTTAGCTTAACATTAGATCCATAAATGACACAATCTCTTATTTAACATTGTTATCTAAAATCAGTATGGTTCCTTTTCATTTCTAGTATTTTTACTTTTTATTTCTTAACTTGATAAATTTCACAATTTCCTTAACGATTTGCTGCCTCTGTCAAGTGACTGCAAGTTAAAATGGTCCTAAAGTTATTCATGTAAATTTAAGGTCATTTAAATGGTTTGAATCACAGTAATAAGCAAGTGTGTACTTCAAAAACTTCATGTAAGTAGGCTTCAGGTACCTCTGAACATGCTACAGACAGCTGTACTAAGCCAAAGAGTCCTTGTGAATATGAAAACAACTCTAATAAATCTCAAACGTCTCTATGTTTAGATGGAGTCAGCTACAACTGAGTCTCTATAATCCTGATGCATACTCCATGGCCATCCTACATATTTTGACATACCTCATCACCACAGTTCACTCAGTGCTTATTATGACATGATAATAACATAAACAGGAAGGTTTATTTATATGGTAAAGGCAACAGAAAAGAAAGAAAGAAAAAAACAATATTACTCATGCAATACTGAATAGGACATGCTTAAAGAAATTATTAATGCATGACTGTCAAGTCTATTGTTCAAATAAAGATAACATTACAGCACAGAATCATAAACAGGTATAACAACTTTAAAAAGTAATAATACAATCACTAAATTTTATGCACCATGGAAATGAAATGTAAATGTACTCCTTAAATAAAAATACCTATGTGACAAAGTAGTTTGGTAAAATCAAGCTTGCAGATAACAGCAGCTCACATCTGGTGCCCCAACATGGTAGCCTGCTTTGGTTATAGTGATGTCAGACTCCAGAAGGTGTGGTTCCAAACCTGTGAACAACAGTGCTGCAATTGCATTCTTAATTCTGGTACTGGCACTTCAACAGATGACAGCACATGTCAAGGCACATGGCCAAGATCCGAGTGCCTCTGGCAAGGAGACCAAAATTACAATCTACATTCTTAGGGATTTGTACCTGAAGAAGATAAACTTATCTGAAGGCACTGCAGTGTAGAGAAAATTGATATCTGGCAAGCATAGCCGGCCTTAGGCATAGGCCAACTAGGCGGTCTCCTAGGGCGCCGCTCTAGCAGGGGCATTTTTTCAGTATTTATTTAATGTAGGTAGACCAGGATGGGGACACTGGGTGGTGTGGTGGGGGGCACCATGGAGCCCTTTTGCCTAGGGCACCGGTTGACCTAAGGCCGCTCCTGCTGGCAAGAGCTGGACGAGTTCCTGTCATCCATGACAAGTACAATGACCTACAAATCATTGACATAATCGGTTGACAAGATGATAGCAAGAAGGCCCCATTTCTATAGCAAGAATTTTAACTTTTTTAATTTTAACATTTTTATATTATTTGTTTAATATTATCAAAAATAGATTTTAAAATCTTACTAGATAAATATTGCATAAATGCAGGTAAATACAAGAAGGAATGCATGTTTAAGTGCAAACTGGTATCCAAATGTAATACAAAAGCATGAAAAGGTGGTAGCATAATTACAAACTGAAATGCTTCTATACACAGATATTGCCTGCTTATATGTTGACATGCTTTTATTTATAAATACAAATGTATGGATATGAGCAAATAAATATATTTAAGTATACATGTATATCTGCATAGTTGTACATACATATATCTATATCTTTATCTATATACATATCTCTCTTTCTGTCGCCCTCTCTCTCTATATATGTATATGTGTATGGGTCCTAGCTTGTTTACTGAAATTATGTTTAATCGAACTCCAATTAACAAAGAATAGTTTGTCGAAACAACTATATTCCGAACACTGACTTTGCAGAAGTTCATTTCAATGATTATAAATGTGAACCTGGTGGTGCAAGAAGTACAAGTGTACAGTGTTTATGTACCTTCTTGTACACCATACTGGTTATGTGGCATGGCGGATATAACAGTAATTTTAGCAATGTTGACTATACAACAAATTATTTTCACAGCATTGTAGCATTTAAATGAAGATTGCACTACTGTTAAGACTGGGAAATCCACTGTTGTTGTCACTGTAGTGTGATCTCAGAGTTGGTATATATAAATTTCAGGGTTGTGGTAGTCACAGACCCCCACATGAGCCCCCCCCCCCTTGCAAAAACATTAGGAACTGTGTGTTTTTTGTGTTTATTTTTTAACTAGGTGTGTTTTCGATGTTTTGTGGTTTGGTAAAGTCAGTGTTCAAAAAATTGTTGTTTCTGCAAATTGGTCTCTCTTTTTTGGAGTTAAACCAACTAGGACCTATATATATATGTATATATATATATATATATATATATATATATATATATATATATATATATATATATATATGTATATATTTATATATATATATATATATATATATATATATATATATATATATATATATATATATATGAATCAGCAGTGGTTGTGCAGAGGGAGTCTGGGTGGCAGGGAAGTCACCAAGGTAGTCCAGAGGTATTGATCCAGTTCCCACGGGTACTGGAGGACCCATCTGTTGTTCCCCCATGTGGTTCTTTAGTTCTAGAGAACATAGGCTTGTTTGTTTTGATATTGGGCCAGATCCCTAGAAAGCTTGCTGCTCTTATGATGAACCACCAATTCCTGAGGAACACATACCTACTTCCACCTCTGAGCTCACTCACAATTTTGGGGCCAAACCTGTTTTTTTATCCCCATATAAGACTTCACACAAAGGATGTGGGAGACCGAGAGGCAACAATGGGAGAATGCAAAGCAGGCACTCAGCTCCCTAACACATAATGGATGGCGGCAACCACTTCACAAATCCAGAACTGGACAACAACAGAGGGTACTGCAGATTATGTAGATTATGAGGAATATATTGAGGGGCCATGGCAGGAGCAGAGCATGCAGCCGACCCTAAACAGCAACAATGATTGCCTCATCTTTAACTTATCCCATGAGCACTTTTCAGTTATACACATCAGTGTACTAAGCAAAATGTTCACTTTCATCTTTACCTAAAGAGCAAACCTGGCCTCAGTGCTCTTGGATGTCAGGCTTTTCCAAAGGAAACTTAATCTGAAATACCTACTCAAAGATTCCATCAATGACGCCGGTATAATCGCTGTGCCTAAACCTAAAAGCCTGTACAATATGGTGCTGCAATCCACTCTAGCAGCGTACCTTAATATTTTTGAGAGAGATGTAAGAACCCTGATCAACCAAAAAAGTGGGGGCAAATGGTTCAACCTCCACCTCCCCAGAACTGGCAGCCCTGAAAGAACTCAGAGAGAACAATAAGATCTGCATTATGAAAGCCGATAAAGGCTCTGGTGTTGCAATTATGGAACAAGCAGTGTACATAAAAAAAAACTGAAGCTGCATTGTTTAATAACGATTTTTACAAGGTAGTTACTCTCAAAGATGTGTTTAGAGATTACAAAGTGATAGACATATTATGAATTAAACTGCATTTATGTGATAAGATTACCACTGATGCATTTGATTTCCTATCAGTCAGCAAACCTAGCCTGGGGAAACGTTTTGGGATACCCAAGGTATACAAATGTACCTTAGACCCTCCCTTTCAGCACATAGTCAGCAGCCATAAGACCAAAACTGAGAACATCTCTCAGTATGGTGATAGCAACAGCTCAACCCCATCATACAGTCCACCCGGTTCTATTTGAAACTCATAGATTTTCCTCAATGAGCTGCACAACTACCAAGTCACCACTGCTAACAGTTTTATGGTCATGCTAGTACAGAGTCACTTTACACTAGCATCCCCATGGAATAGGCCTTCAACTCACTAGGTTATTCCTCTCTTAACACATCACCATCCACAGAAACTCTATTGAGACCCTTAGTGATCTAATTTCTGTTGTATGAAGCTACAATGGGGTCCAAAATGGCCCCACTTTACACAAAACTGGCACTTAGCCCATGGGCATACATATTTCTTACCCACATCCCAGGCTTCCAACACACCAAACTCTATCATTGCTATATAGACATTTTTTTTCTTTTCCCATGACAACAAGGCAAATCTCCACGCCTTCTTAGCTGAAGTGTCCAACAGCATCAGTTTCCTCATATTCACAGTCTCTGGAATGGGCACACAAGCCAACTTCTTAGATGTGACCATAACCCTAGATAAAGAGGACCTCTGCTTAAAGTCTGACCTCTTTGGGAAGGAGACTTGCAGGAATAATTTCCTGGAATACACAAGCCTACATCCTAAGTTCATTTAAAAGAATGTAGTCAAAGGGCAGCTCATTAGGCTCTGATACATCATCACTGATGATGACTCATTCAGCCTGGTGTGCTCCTTCCTGAAAAAATGTCTTCCTGGACAGAAATTACTCTGAACCCCTATTCAGCTCAATCCAGGAAGAAGTCACACCAGATTCCAGCCTATCCTAAAATCTGGTTTCCAACCCCCAACAAACAAAAAACAGATTATTTTGTCCTCAGCTTCCCTTCCCTGTTAGCCAGGATATGCACCCCATCCGGAGCATCCTGATTGAGAACTGATGTCATTCATAGCAACAGAGTTCAACTCCATTCTGGGGAACAAGCCACAAATTTATTTAAAAAAAACCCAGGCACTCAGGCATACCTTCGAGTTGTACCGAGACTCCCCTTTCCAGCTCCACCACACAGAGTCAGCTCACCCCACAGGCATGTTCCCATGTAACCATTATGTCACCTGCAAATACATCTTTGCTTGTAATGTTTTCCACTTTATACATTGTGATTTCAAACTAGAGCATAGCATTTTGATTGCAACATTTTCATTGTAATTTATGCTGCCATTTGTGATCACTGTAGCAGTTTCCACACCAGCAAAACCTCAAGGAGACTGTTGGACAGAATGTAAAAGCATAGCCCAGCTCAAAGAAACCATGACACAAAAAACATGCTGGCAAAACACTGCCCGACCTGCCTGGGCCAACCCTGTTTCAAATTTTTAATTCTTGAAGACATCAAATACTTTGTAGATGATGTTAACAACTTTCTTGAGATCTGTGAACTAAGGTGGAAACTGTTCTCAGCTCTGAAGCTCCTCCAGGACTCAATGATAACTTAAACATTAAATGTGCATTAAAATTCTACAGATAGCACTCCACCATCTCCCTCATTTCTCTACAGATTTTTGTACAATTTATACATCAAGCTACCCTTGTTCTTCCTACCAGGCAGAATGTAATAAGTGTCTTTACCATGATTGGTGGCTTTACCCATTTGCATTGTTTCAATGGCTCTCATACAGTTAACTGTAAGCTTGTATTGTAACTCTACGTGCATGTTCTGATTGACTCCTAATCTCATTCACTGATTTGCCCAGTACTTTTCCAATTCATGATTTTATTGGTTCTTCCTTAATACTGTACTGTTATTCCTGAATGATCCACAACGTCTCTCACTGATTTGACAATTAACCCCTTTTGTGTTGTTTGATTGGCTCTAACACTACACTGTCTCGGGAGCATAACCACAGATCTTTTGAATTGTTTTATTCACTTTCTGATGAAGTTCCGCAACAATAAACTATATATGTATATATATATATATATATATATATATATATATATATATATATATATATATATATATATATATAGATATAGGTTTGCACTGATGAACAAAGTGGGCAAAATTGGTTTGCAGAGTTTTGTTCTAGCTATACTACTACCATAATAATTGGATCATATTTCTGTTTAGAATAAATAATTTTTGGCATTTTTTTTGGGCCCCTTGGGATATTTCTTTGTAAATTTATTGTATGGTGGAATTATTGTGCAATTATCATTGGATATCTTACGTTTGAGCATTTATGTTCTAGTGGTGACTTTTGAAAAGCTGGATTGCTGAATTTTTTTTTTCTGTGGTATTATTCATGGTTGTTCCGAGCAACTTTTTTTTGTCATGCACCACTTTAAGCATGAAGGCCATATATATATATATATATATATATATATATATATATATATATATATATATATATATATATATATATAGCTTTATTTTTATGTATATAGATTTATTATACATATTTTATTTCAATCAAGGTAAGCCTATTTCAGAGCTGAAATAGTTATTCATCCCATCTCCGTTTATATTTCACCAGTAGAATTCTATGAATTAGTTCATTAAAACAGTTTAAAAAGATAATAAACACAGCATCAGAAATATCAAATTAAACTTAAAGTCTAAATGTTACAATTATCAATAAAACCATTGTGATTACCTAGCATCATTAATTTGTAAGGAAATAGGTAAATGAATTCATTCAGTCCAGAAGTGAACAGAGCCTAAGGGATATTATCCGTTGTTTCTCCTTTTTTGTAAGAAGGTCAAGTTTAACTTTTATGGTTTGACTTTTCCCAGACTATTTATCAATACCTGTAAAACAAAAAATAATAGCATTATTTGCCAATGTGTGGTTATATAAAGCACGTCTTTCTCTTTTGCAATTAATATTGCTATCAGGCAAAGAAATTCTCTGTTGAAATGGAAATGAGGTTTGTATTTGATAAAATGTGCCTCAAGAGCATATAGCAATATAAATAATCCATTTATAGCTATAATTAATGAACATTTTCTTTTGCAAATTCTTACTTGCATTTGTAGATGTAAAGTTACTAGTCTTCAGGACAACTTTGCAATCTGTACAATGCCCACAATGAAAACAACCCCTTGATGGAGCCCCTGATATAAATGTTTTTTGTCTGGTTCATTTAAGCATTTTCTTAAAGCCCTCCTAAACACTAGCCAAATTTTGTCCCCCACGGTAAAACATAGACACCTGATTAGGCAGCATTCTCCCCCCAAAATTATCTTGTGGACTAATATGTAAAACTTGCTGTGAATAGCATTAGCAGTTGTAAATACAATCATCTCATCATTCTGAGATTTATCCCAGGATTCATGAAGCTCAGTGCAAAGACGGTGTTAGCCTTGCGCCGAGTGTGTGGCATAGAGATGGCGCAGCAGTACCATATGCATATTAATGAAGGTGCACTGCTGCACCGTCCACATGCACAGGAAATGTGCACAAGTGCAAGGGCATGTTTAAGCACTGCACGGAGGCGTGAACATATCGGCTACAGTTGCGTAACCTAAAATGCTGACTAGTACAACCTGCCTCTAATAGTAATCACTCCTGTCAGTGTCCGTGGATACTGAAATGTCAAGAGAGTTCTGCAAACACCAAAATAATATCACAGGAGTAAACACAAAAGTACATAGCTGAATGTTGATTCCCCCATCCCTCGAAAAATTACATTTAAAACCCCATGTGCGTATTTCATTGTAGTGTTGATTTTTATACCAAGTGGAAGCTAAATGCAGCGTGTTTTCATGCCGTTGCCCATTGCTAAGCCTAGCCCTATGGTCAGAGCATTCGCTTAATATCTACCCATTCATGGTCTGAGTCGTCCTTGTCTGGACAGCCCAAAAATGAATGGGTATAACCTGGGTCAACCTACCATGTCATGAAAGATAAGTATTTGCGTGCACCTATGTGCGTGAAGTACAGCATGTGGAAGACCAAATATGCTGGTTGGCCTCACAACCATATTGGTACCAGAGATATGTAGAGTAGGCAGTGTGTACTGCTGTCTGTGCTATGAGCCATCAACCAGAGAAGGGATGGATGGTGTGTATGTGGATTTTGGGGGTGTGATGGGTAATGTAATATTCCACCAAGGGGAGACTGGGTCAGATGTACAATAGGTGAACTGGAGGTGTACGAGGGTACAGTGGGAGAATCCAAAAGGAAACTAAAGAACATACATTCACATCCCCAATACACCCTGTCAGGTCATATTGCAGAACACAATCCCACGAACATATGAACATTAAAATGTATGATACACATGTACAGAAACAGTACCGGCTCACACCACATAATGGTTTGGCCTGAACTAAGCCATCCAACCCCGACACACCTGGATACATAAGTGAATACCCATCGTCCCCTCTACAGCACACTACCCCTTCCTTGCTGAATGTCCACCAAAACCACCCATACTCGGGCTGCTAGCTTGGGCCAGCCATATCTGCACATAGTGCCCCCTACCCACATCTAGTAGGCAGTCTCACCCTAAGCAGTCTCAGGCCTGCAAACTAGGTATCCCATGCATGTATAACCCTCCCTCATTTTCATATAACCAAAAGAATGGGGTTCATCGGCGTCCACAATTTTTGGACATTCCTCATGAGATAAGTGTCTGTTCTCAAGATTAGACTTGGTGGCACAACATGATTTCCACCCCCATTGACATCCAGACACAAGTCAGATTAGCAGTACTTGTCCACAACCCTGCTCAGCCTCCACTAGGTCCTGCAGAACCTATGACCCGGGATTAAACACCTGGCCATGATGCACGTCTCCCCACATGCATTATTGGGAATATATATCTTTCACATTTTCCCAAGAAGCTTCCCCATAGCCATCTTCCAAATAGTACACGTCCACAAATTGTATATCCTGTCTAGGTTCTACGTTGTAATGATGCACACAACCCCTGTATACAAACGGTACAGGTCCCTCTCGGATGCGGGTGTTCATATACATGGCCATGTATAACCCCAGATATGTAGTCATATATCAATAAATGTATGTACTTATATTCACATAGCTACACATCACACATACATGCATATAAGTAGTTGTCAAGTATGTGTCCTATTCATAAATGTGTATACTTACAAATGTATACATATGTCTCTCAGAAACATATGAACATTAACATGTACTATACATTTGTACACCAACCGACTTCACATTTGTTGCCAGTAATGTGGAATGCCTGTAGTAAAGTCATATATCCTAACTACCATCCATGCAGAAAGTATCACGGATGGTTTAGTGGTCAAACCAGTGACTATGGTGTTGCTGTTCCTGGGTCCAAGCCACACAAGGGCTGCTAATTGTAATTGATGCCCAGAATAATGGCTGTTGGATATAGGGTGATTAAGGAACTTTCAAGCAGACGTACGTGGGTATGCAAGGCGGTAAGTGGCAGTCATTCAACAGTATGGGAAATGTAAATAACCATGTAGGTGTATATGCATGTGTATGTACAGACCAATATATATATATATATATCCATGAAGAATGAACATGGTCACAATAAAGCATTCATAATTTATGCGAAGGAAAACAACAACGGAACCCCTGTATGATTTAGTGCTGTCATATCTAGCTGGCTAGAGGTGAGAAAACCTCCTGCATCTCCAACCACAGGTAGGATGCTAACAGTGTGACTATCTTTGTCCATGTGCTAAGTCTGACTTTCAAACAGGTACAGGGCAGTCCCAGTCTCCAGCTGGACGAGCCGAAAACCGGAATGGAGAAGGTGTTTGCGTGATGGGAAGTGGCCGTTAAATATGGCAAAATGGAAAACTGCTGCTGAAAAGTATTGTATCCACCCTTTGTCCAACAGCCCTTGTTCTGACCACCAACACAATAAACTGCCAGGACCCTACAAACCACAACCAATGTGATTTACCGCTAAGCCGCGGCAGTTATACTTAACTCTGATGTTATCACAAACAGCACTGTCAGTCAACAGTATGCTCAAAGTAAATAATCATGTAGATGTATATGCATGCGCACGTACAGATACACACACACACACACACATATATATAATATATATATATATATATATATATATATATATATATATATATATATATATATATATATATATATATATATATATATATATATATATATATATATATAGTGTCAGAATGATGATTACCCTTACTGAACACTATACTAAACAAGTGGAGAACATTAAAAACCAAATGAGTGACTTGGACAAAAAAGTTAAAAACTTCTCATGTTTTTCTATGTTTTTCTACGTTCAACAATTTATATTGTAGTATTACAGCCAAGGCGGATAAGCAAAGGGTGACAATAGTGGCCAGGAAGCAAAAGAAATTTAAGTGCGACATTTCTGCCTATGCGAATAAGACTGCTTATACTGTTAACACCAAAGTTTTGGATGTTCGTGAATGTGAAACGAACAGTATTTGTGTCAATGATGAAGCGAATAATAACAACAATGTAAACAGTACAAATGTTAGTGGTGACAACAATAATGTGAAGGTTACATCTGGTAATTCTAACATTGTTAGCTGTGATAAATGTTTAAATAATCAAAATGGTGAAATGTCGGGAACAATTACAAACAATACTGCAAACACTAACAACAACATTAACACCAATGAAGGAACAACCAACATGGTGCCTTTTTTGGTGGACAAACAAGGGAACAAGAGGGCACCTACTTGGTCCAAAGGAGCTCAGAACCAACTGAAAGGCAGGCTCAGGAACAAAAAGAGATGGTAGATGGAAATAGTCACACTAATTATGATATACAAATTCATAATTTATCTAAGACATCTCTCTCAGTTCCTATTATAAATCTCCTGAAAAACAGATTTTCTTTTATTCCTTCGAATTTGTTTAATTTGGCCAAGACTATCATAGATTTCAGGTTAACTTTGAGGAAGTTAAACTTGAAATATATATTGCAAGACATAAATTGTATTCAGTCACACACAGTTCCAAAAATAGCTAGTACCTATAATCCACCATTAATAGGTACATTATAAGTATTTCAAAATATGTGTGAAGGAGCTTTTAGAAACATTTCATCAAATAAACACGAAAGGAATTTGACGGAGTTAGAAATTGATGGCCTAAAGGCATTAAGGAATAACAATGAAATACGTTTAATGAAAGCGGACAAGGGGGGGTAAGATTGTTATAATGGATAACACACAATATTATGAGTCCATGGTACTTTTGTTATCAGATGAAAATACTTATCAGAAGATAGACTCTATTTTCATTAAGCAAAGTTACTTGAGACTCGACACCTTTTTGTTTGACATGTTCTGTCAAGGTGAGTTGGATTACCAAAGTTACAGCTTTTTACAGGTAGAACATCCAAAAATGGCTGCTATGTTTGGTATTCCAAAACTACAGAAAAACATGTTTAACCCTCCCCCCTTTAGACCTATCATTTCTGCTAGTAAATCGAAGACTGAGACTTTATCCATTTGGTTAGATTATATTTTAAATCCTATAGTTCAGAGTTCTATTTATTATTTAAAAGATTCTTGGCATTTGTTAGAATTATTAAGGGATTTAACACCATCTAGTACAGATTTTTGTATGGCATCACTAGACATTCAGTCTTTATATACCTGTATAGATCAAGACAAGGGTATTGAACATCTGAGAGAGTATCTAACTAAACACAGTAATTTAAACAATTCAAAGGTCAATACTGTTTGTACCTTAATGGAATTAATTTTGGACAACAATTTCTTTATATTTAATGGGAATTTTTACAAGCAGATTTCAGGTGTTGCAATGGGTGCAAGAGTGGCTCCATCTTACATGAATTTGGTCATGGCAAATTGGGAGAGCACTTTCATTGGCAACAGTTGTTACAGAAGAAACATTATTTTTTATCGTCGTTATATAGACAATTTGTTTTTTCTCTGGCAAGGTACATTAGATGAGTTTAACATTTTTGTAAGTTATTTAAACAGTACCACCAATTTTTTTAAATTTTCACTGGGTGGTTATGGATTAGATTTAAACTTTCTTGACCTTAACTTACATTATGATTCTACATTTAAACAGTACCACCAATTTTTTTAAATTTTCACTGGGTGGTTATGGATTAGATTTAAACTTTCTTGACCTTAACTTACATTATGATTCTACAGTTAAACAATTTACTAGTACCATTTACAGAAAATCTACATTTGCCAACCAGTATTTGCATAAAGAAAGTATACATCCATTACATATGAAAAGAGGAGTAATCAAGGGACAATATATTAGGTTGAGTCGATTAACTTCGCAAAACAGTACCTTTTATGATGAAATTAAAATTTTGAGAAGTTTCTTTTTGGGTAGAGGTTACCATATTTCATGGTTAAAATCTATCGAAAGAGAAGTCACGATCCTGAGAAAGAACAAAGTTGGTCCTATTCTGACCACTTGCTCAGTAATTTCTACTAATAACACTCTTATTGAAAATAAAGAATTTATTAACGCTTTTGTTTTGCCCATTTCTAATGAAATGTGGCTTATTAAAGACATTATAGTTGAAAATTGGAAGGTAGTGTTAGGTAATCAGGAATTGGCCAAAGCAATAGGCACTAGACCTAACTTTACTTTCAAAAAAGTTGTAAACTTGAAGAGTTTATTAGAGAAAAAAGTTGATACATGTGCCATTGATAAACAAGTAAACATTAATACTAAGGGCACTTATGCTTGCCATCATTGAAAGCAGTGTAGATTTTTAAGTAATTCATCTTCGGTTTACTTTTCACATCTCAACATTACACACTGGTCCAAAAAATATTACACTTGTCATAGTGAAATGGTAGTGTATTTAGCCCAGTGCCAGTCCTGCCCTAGTTATTACGTAGGGATGACTACAAGAACTCTTAAAAAAAGAATTAGTGAACACATTTTAGCTATTAAAAAAAAGGACATGATGAATGCACTGGGCAAACATTTTACCGAGTGTAATAATTTTAAAAAGTTTATTTTTTTCTGTTTTGGACAGTGTTGACAACAGTTTATTCACTGGAAATAATAAACTTCTGTTGGAATGTAAAGAATCTATTTGGCAAGTATATTTAGGAGCTGATCGTGTTCCAGGACTGAATGATTTAGTGAATATAAAATGTTTTTTTACAAATCAAATGAATGTAAAAGTATTATTGTTATTATATATATATATATATATATATATATATATATATATATATATATATATATATATTGATATATATTTTTATATATATATATCTTTTTACTTCATACATATTGTTTTTACACTACAACTTAGAAAATATACTTATTTAATCTATATTTTTTTCATTATATTTATATTTTTTGACTTTAATTGATTTAATCAATGATTGACATCATAGATCATGTGATCATTGTTTTATTATATAAAGTGCTTTAGTGTCTGGGAGAGTTGTTTTCTGATGAAGTTCACAGTAAATAAAGTGAATGAAAGCGCTAATTTTGGTGTTCCATACTTTATTGGCTGAATTCATTCATCTTCGTACAGTTCTGTTTATTGGGTCTATATATACGAATATTGTCACAATAAAGCATTCATAATGAATGCGAAGGAAAACAGCAGTGGAATTCCCATATTATTTAGTGCTGCCATATCAAGCTGGCCAGAAGCGAGCAAACCCCCTGCATCTCCAACCACAGGTAGGATGTTAACAGTGGGACTAACTTTGTCCACATGCTAAGTCTGACTTTCAAAACAGGTACAGGAAAGTCCCAGTCCCCAGTTGGAAGAATCAAAAACCAGAAGACTATTTGAACACCCTGACCATTATATGAACATATGTTCCAGGACTCTAAGCTTGGGACGTCTGAATATACTTGCAGTGAGTCAACATGCGGAACGGGTCTAGTGCGGTAGGGAGTGGCGCATGTGTAGTGGTGTGGTTTTTCCAGCTGGAGAATGGATGACTGCTGTGTTAGTGAAGTGTTGAGGCATGTGCTTGGGTAACTATGAACCGTGGGTATACATACAAATGAAGCAGCACACCAATAATGTAGTGGTTAGAGCATCCGCCTAATGAACAGGCATTCACGGTTCAAGTTCAATGATAGCACATATCATTTTCCATGTGGAATGAATGTTGTTCTGCTGTAAAACCGACATAATAACATGTAAAAGTGAACTTGAGTATCACAAGGGACTTTTAACCAAATCCATTCAATAAAAGTGGTACTGTCATAATGAATAAGGCACAAGTAAGCACAAATAAGCAGCAGTAAACATATATAATAAACAGTATGCAAATCTGACTGCGCTTGTTTAGGTGTAAGCAGTGCCCAGCATAGGAAAGGTACATAAGTATGTACAGATGTAACATATATATATATATATATATATATATATATATATATATATATATATATAGATATATATATATATATATATATATACATATATATATATATATATATATATATATATATATATATATATATATATATATATATATATATATATATATACACACGCACATATATACATATATGCACACAGACACACACACACACATATATATATATTTATATATATATATGAAGAATGAATGTCGTAACTATAAAGCATAGAAAAGGAATGAGAAGGGAATCAACAGCAACTATAGTATTATCTAGTGCTGTCAGCATATGTCATATCAAGCTGGTCAGGAGTGGGCAAAGCACTGCTACTCACACCACAGGCAGGGTTTTACCAGTGGGAGTAACATTATTGATCTGCTAAGTCTACTTTACAAACAATCAGAGGGTAGTCCCCAGTGGGACTACCAAAAATTGACAGCATATTTGGATTTCCATGCATTACACAATCAAGGGTAGGTATGTTCAAGTACTAGATGGTGGGAGAGCATGATAATACATGTGTTGGGACAACATACGTGTAGTGCCCCTAATGCTGGGGGTAGGGAAATGTGTGTAGGTGTGTCATGGCTGAGAAAGCAACTGGATAATGGATTGATTGCATGTATGTTGAACTCGGGTGGGGTCGTGGAACCATGGGTATGTGATTATGGATCCAGGCGTTTCATGGTTGGATGGCCTGGTTCTAACTGGACCGCATCGTGGAGGCCAGTGAGTTAGTTATAAGTATGTATGCATACACACATACATATATCGATATGTAGAAGTACATTCCCTGTAACATATCCATTCCATTTGCAGACATAATCACACAAACCTCAACAGTGGATAGAATAATAGGTAGTGCATAAGAGGGAAGGGATGCAATAGCTAAAACACAGAAGTGTGTACAATGTCGAAGTCAGTGCTGTGCTGAATAAATCAAATATGGGGACTGTCTCACACAGTGATTTATTTTATTTTATACAGATATATATATATATATATATACATATATACATATATATATATATATATATATATATATATATATAAATATACATATATGTATAGACATATATCTATCTATATATATATATATATATATATATATATATATATATATATATATATATATATATATAGTTGCAGACACACACACATACATATATATATATATATATATATATATATATATATATATATATATGCACATGTGTATATATATATATATATATATATATATATATATATATATATATATATATATATATATATATATATATATATATATATATATATGTGTGTGTGTGTGTGTGTGTGTGTGTGTGTGTGCGTGCATAGATATATACAGCTATGATAGGAAACACACGAGAATGACATATGTTTACAGGCTATACCAATGGAAGTGAGGAGCTCAAGCAAGAAACATGAAACACGTAGCATGTCCTTCCACCCACCCCCAGCCACACATGAGAAACCTACATGCTAACAATGTAAAGAGTCAACTGCTCCTCAGATCACAGGCAGGATACAACTGGGGGGGTACACAGTGCACCCGTGAAGTCTAATCTTGGAACACAGACTTGAGAGTCCCTTGTGGGACACCCCAAATATTGCCCAAACCAAAAGAAGGTGATAGATCAGCCATTTTGACCGCGGTGTATACAGACTCGGAATACAAGGGTTGGGAACCCTGATGACCCATGGGCCAAGACAATTGTATGAAATGGGTCCCTTGAAGTGGAGAGTGAGCAACATGTAGTGGTGTGTCCAGAACAGACCAGGACCCAGAGTAAGGATGGGTGCTGGTGAGGAGGCAAGGGTGGGTGAACTATGGGTAGCTACTTATGGGTCTAGGTGTGCAGGTGTTGGCTGATGTGGGCTTATATGGACACAAACACACAAGGAACTGGTGAAGAAAACTAGAGATCCAACAGTACAATCAAAAACAAGCCGAAACGAAAGCCCACGAACTGCAGCAAAAGTCCACAAAAATGTGTTTATTTTAACCACTTTTCATTGCTCAAATCAAGCAACTTCTTCTTTTTGAAAAAGTTGCTTGATTTGAGCAACAGAAAGCACTTAAAATAAACACATTTTTGTGGACTTTTGCTGCAGTTCGTGGGCTTTCGTTTCAGCTTGTTTTTGATTGTATTGTTGGGCCTATATGGACAGCCCTAGGGATGTAAGCGAATGTGTTCATTGGGCAGAGGCATCGCCCTACGAGCAGCCGCACCCACTATGAGTCCCACAGCAGCAAAGTGTAATCTATATGTCAAGGAACTGAATAACCAGATGTAGACGTATATATGTAGAGGTATGTGTGTGTATATCTACCCATAGCGACATAGAGATAAGCATCTCCGTAGTGCAATGTATACATACAGAGACAGAATACAGATACATAATAACATATAAATATATACATATGCAGACACCCACAGTCCCATATGCCGTTTTTTATATATATATATATATATATATATATATATATATATATATATATATATATATATATATATGTATATATACAGCAAAATATAAATATACATGTATGCATACATATACAGATATATCTTTATATAGTAATGTAAATAGATAGATATACATATATATATGTGACAGTAAATATACACATGTACATAGCTAGGATATGATACAGCAGTTACAAGTAACATATGTTCATATATTCACAGGCTGTGCATATGGGGGTGAGGGGTCCAATAAACAAACATGTAAATTGTAGCATCAAACCCCCCCCCCACAGCTAGGCCGGTGAGACATACAGACACACAATAAAGGTATACACACCACTGCTTCCCAGACCACCGGCAGGATACCACCAGTGGGAGTGACTTGCAAGGTCTAATCTTGAAACATAGACATCATTGTCCCTTTTGGGACACCAAAAATTAATGATCGGAGCCTGTCCCGGTAATGACATATCAAATCAGGCTGTAGATGTACACGGACCATTAGGTTTTGCAAGCCTGATAACCCATGGGTTGACACAACATACGATATGAGTCCCGACACGGGGAGAGTGGGCAGTGTGTAGTGGTGTTTTTATACCCCACCAGCACCCACAGTAAGGATGAGTGCTGTAGAGGAGTGGCAGGTGGGGATCTATGGCTATGCAATTATGGGCCTAGGCATGCAGGTGTTGACTGACAAAGTCATCTTAGGACTGCCCCGGGGATGGAAGTAATATTTCAGAATGGACATAGCTGATGCCCATACCTCCCAACCCCAAAGAGCACATCCACTGGACAGGCCATAAACCACTGGGGAACAAATAGGGACCATACCCTTGAACTGTCCCCAATTTCCAGGGACATCCCTGATTTTGACTCAGTTTCTAACTCTTTCCCACTTAAACCCTCCTAAAATAAGTAACATTCGGAGGAAAGGTGGCAAATCACACGTAATGGATAAGGACAACAATTAAGAGTCATAAACATAATTTACCACAGAAAATGTATATGAATTCATATGCTCTGAGTCTGTCAATGTGTCAGGTTAATAGCACCAATAATTTAATTATGTCCCTGATGTTGTTATGCAGTGTCCCTGACTCAGTTTGTATCTTCCCCAATCGTATGAGGGGTCTGATAGGGACAGAAAGCACATATTCCACTGACAACCTTAGAAAGATGATAGAATATTATGTATGCAGTAGTATGACTCAGCTGAAGGATGTGGGTTCCTATACCCATTTACTTATTTGTACTGAAGAGTCTCAGTTCCCATGTATTAGCCAGATGGTGCAGATTGTAAGAGGAACACACCAATAATATGAATCAAACCCTAGCTAGGCCACGGATTCCGTACTGTCAAATGGCATGCCGTAGCCTAATGGGCAGCCATTCCTGATACTGTAGGCATGTATTCCGATGTAATAGGCATCACAAGGTAATATCATAGTCCTCACTTCCACCCAGGGGTGTGGGTGTCAGATGCAAACACCAAATGCAGTGCATTTGCATGTGTGGGGGAAAGTGGGTGTAAGTCGGTTTGGCTGCCAGTATGCGAGTATTACACTGGTAAAGCAATGTAGAGGTTAACTGAGTGTAAGAAAAACTGTAACCAGAGGTTAGCATTGCTTAGCACCGTGCAAACCCACGCACACCTGCTCACAACTGCTTTAATGTGTCTTAATCACTCCGTATCCAATGGCCTTGTTCTGCCCTGCAACAAAATAAACGGCCTCTGCACGGCTTGAAACCAGGACCCTGCACACACAGCTAATGTTATTTAGCAATAATCCATGGCAGATATACAGACATCGGACCTTATCATAAACATATCATCCAGTGCAGTCATTCAACAGTATAGGAAATTTATTCTATCATGTAGATGTATGTGTGAGTGTTTATGCCCAGCATATAGGTACATACATATATAGAGATATATCAGGAACATACCATGTGACAACAAAGCATTACAAATGAATGGAAAGGGAAACACCAGCGATACCTGTATTATGTAGTGGTGTTGTCCTATGTAATATCAAGACTCCCCCAGACAGACATGTGTCATTCATACACACAAACATTTGTATATTGGCCATATACATCACTCTGTGCATGTTATTTACATTAACACAACAGTTCCTGTCCAATCATTATGGGATAACAGTACTCTTGCAAGGTGCTGTGTGTGACATCATCATCATGATAAAGGTAAATGGGGTAACCACAGAGGGACCGGTAGTGTTGTGTGTACAATGGGGTCACCCACATCATGTGTACCTGGAACATTTAGGAGTTATGTGCATACTAAGATAGTGCACCTGAGAGACTGGGGTGAGGACAACAGGAGTATGTTGTGATGCATATTAAAAGGGTTACATGTGTCCAGTGGACACGTGTGTGAAATGGACAGCTATGTATGGGGCAAATGCTCTAGGAACCGATTGGCCTTATGTTTCCGTAGGGTGAGAGTGGGATGTGGAGGAAGGAGAGTAGGTATGCCTGTGGAGGATAGGTAGGGTAGGATGACAGACAAGACAGCATACAGGGTCATTATATGACACATGTGGGGGGATACACCTCGGACAGGGAGGGGTGTTTGGCATTCACAAGCCCATGAGCCGCCATATGTAAATAGTGGGACGGAGATCCCCAGCCATAGGCAGCCATCATTGCACCAAAACAGCTGCAAATGTGGCAGTGCTGGGGGCTGTATAGGAGGGGCAGCCTCACCCTGTAAATGTGACACTCTGCCCTTGAGCTAGTGTATCTGGCCTCAAAACCCCTTATTGAGCCCCCTACACACCACGTCCAGGACTGTATGACAGCAGACATGTTCCTGTCTGGACCTGCTCCCAGGGGGGACAAGCCCCATCCTCAGTGGCAGTACCACCAGAAGGTGGCACAGAGTCAAAAGAGGTGGAGGTGCAAGGCTGGGCCCCAGATGTGCTGGTGCCCGGTGCCATGGCCAGCTGAAGTGGGACAGGAGGTTCTGCTGGGACCTGCAAACCCATACAGCCTATGGTGTTTCAGTTTAAACACAGATATGACTTAGTAAGAGTCAACAGCATTCAGGGTTACTTACAACAGCATGCATAGATATGACCATCAACCCAACACAACAGACGGTATACATTTGCAGAGGGAGCACAACACATGCATATATATACTGCATGCTATCTGTACAAAGTGTAGAGGACGTGCAACTGCAGCTATGAACAGTGGCCCATTATTGGCATGTCACTGGAGCCCCAGACAGTGTCTGTCACACCACTGTTTCATGTGACATATGCGCAGTCAGGGATGCGATAGCAGTAACACATCACTATCACCATATACTGGCTGCAATCCTCACACTATGCTCCTGCTGTTCCCAGATGTGTGTTCAGTGTGTAATACAGGAAACAAATGGTTCCACACACTGACCAGTCCACAGATGGCCCTACAGATGGGGGTCACTCATGAACAGAGCACTGTCTTGTCAGTTGTAAAACATGCAGAATAGCCATTACCACACACAACTTGTTAAACAGGCAGTAGTCTGAATGAAGCATAGCTACACTTACATGCTGTAGTCATGTCTGGCACATCACCCCCCCCCCCGCCCATCTTTAGGCTATTTCCCCAGTGTGTATGTTGTTTGAGGAACATCCAGATATCATCTGTGATGCCATTTCCAAACACCAGATCCAGGTATCACTCACAGCAACTCTCGTGGGCAAACACCAACATGATGTCCCTGGATATTTTACTGTGTTTTTCATGCAAAAGGCTATGGGAACATCATCACAGCTGTTCCATATGCAATCAGCTAGAGGAGGACTGCAATATGTGCAGAGGCCATCACCTGATCATGATCATTACTTACGTTGCACAAGCTGCTGCTGAGCAGGTGTACACCTCCACATCCACCAGAGAGTGTGTGAGAGGGATAGACTGAGGCAAAGTACATCAGAGAAGGGCTTGGAGACAAAAACCTAAGCATCGTCTGTCACACACCTACCAGTACAGGGGTAAGACTCCAGACCGACTAGTCATTACTATTACAAGTGCATGCAGTTACTCCATGTGCCACAAAGCTGGCATGTTGGTGTGCTGTAAGAACACATATGTGTGTTGGTGAGCGACATCTGCAACAGAGATATAGCAGACATGCATTAGGTGTAGCACACATGGCTATCCACATGAACGGATGTCATTGTCAACACAACCACATTCTCTAATGGACTGACATTGACACTCTTTGCCAGGCCCACAGATACACACCCTAACTACATAGTTTGCCACACTGCAGTAATGCACAGGTACTACATGCACCACAGGGGATATCCAGAGATTCTATAGGCAAGGGCATGTGAACATGTTTGACATCTGTTGGTATGTCAATGGGAGTTGTACTGGGAGTAACAGTCGTTGGAAGCATCATACCCCACATGCAGACACAAGGTGCCAGTACTGACATGCATGTATGCATTGCTTCATGGGTGTGTAGTGGCCGGCTGTGCAAGATGGCTGTACAAGGCTGGGTGAGAAGTAATCCTTGACATCACGCCACCCAACAATGGTGTGCAGTGTGGTACAGGGTTGTAGTGTCTGCAATGTCCCACACAGATGGGTATTGTATGAACTGCCCTGACATCCTGGACACCATTGTGTATGGCCATAGCTTTGCAATGCATGCCATGTCTGTGTTTGATAGTCCTTGACATGGACATTGCCTGGGATGTGCATGTCCCACCATAATGTATAGTGACATGTACAGGTGTACCTGGTTTGGCCGGCACATGTTGTGTACACAGGCTGTTATCCTCTGATATGCCAATACTGGCCTGGTGTGGCAGAACCTGCTTATAATCAGCAGGTTGACCATGCACCTGCATTGATAGGATGATACAGGTATTCCCTTGTGTCAGTGGCATCGGTCCATACAGGGCATATGTGTACGTCATTGTATGGCCTCTGTGGATCACATTTGATGGCACCACATATGTTGCAGGCATCCAGTGGGGAACATAGTGAAGGCACATTGTCCGCAATTATGTGCCTATTGTACTGCTGTACAGGGTGCCATTTCCTCTGCAACCCACTGCAATCACACCATGAATACTGTCTGTCATCAATGTGCAGGGTACTAGCAACATAGAGGGATATTCTAGGCAAGTGTGTTTGTGTATGACACATGGGTTCAGGACTTATTCTGGGTATTAGTAGGGTTGCATACTTTGTTTACCAGGCCTTTTGCCAGATGTAGGGGTATGGCTTGCCAACACAGTCCTGTGGCTGACTGACAGCTGTACTGCTTATGAGGTGGGCATTATGACATAAGACAGACGCCATATAGGAAAACTACAAAAAATGCTTCCCAACATGTCCAGTAGTTAGACACATACACAGCCATCTCCACACAGTCTCTGGCAGTCAAACACACATCTGCCATGTCCTGGAATCGAACCCCTATCTAAGTAGTTTATCACACTACAGCAATACACAGTTAACACATGCGCTATGGAGAATACTGGGTCACAGCATTCCTAGAGGTTTATTCCTAGGTCTGTGACATCAGCAGGATTGCCAAAGGTGGTCATGTGAATTTTACAGAGTGTGCATACTGTAAAAAGCATTGTTCTTGTCTCAGGCAGAATGAGACCCACACACACACACACACAGTTGGACTCTCTTGGAATAGAGCCCCTAACTAACTAGTTTATCACACTACAGAAAAACACAGTTACAGCATGTGCTACGGAAAATACTGGATTACAGCACTCCTAGAGGTATATTCCTAGGTGGGTGACATCAGCAGGATTGCCAAAGGTGGTCATGTGAATTGTACAGAGTGTGCATACTCTAAAAAGCATTGTTTTTGTCTCAGGCAGACAGACACACACAGCTGGACTCTCTCGGAATAGAATCCCTACCTAACTAGTTTAGCACACTCCAGCAATATGCAGTTACAGAACGCGCTATGGAGAATACTGGGTTAAATTAGTCCTAGAGGTGTATTCCTAGGTGGGTGACATCAGCAGGATTGTCAAAGGTGGTCGAGTGAATGTACAGAGTGTGCATACCCTAAAAAACATTGTTCTTGTCTCAGGCAAACAGCGGCACACACACACAGTTGGACTCTCTCAGAATAGAACCCCTACCTTACTAGTTTATCACACTACAGCAATACACAGTTACAGCATGCGCTATAAAGAATACTTGATTACAGCCCTCCTAGAGGTATATGTCTAGGTGGGTGACATCAGCAGTATTGCCAAAGGTGGTCATATGGGTTGTAAAGAGTGTGCATACTCTAAAAGCATCATCAATTTCTCAGGCAGGCAGACAGACACACAGTTGACCTGTCTGGGATTAGAACACCTACCAAACTAGATTAACACACTACAGCATTACGCAGTTACAGCAAACGTCATGGAGATTATTGAGTTACAGCAATCCCAGATGTGTATTTGTAGGTGGGTGACATCAGCAGGATTGCCAAAGAAGGGCATTCCAAGTGTACTGCGGGTTGTACTTGTCTGTTACCTGCTGCTTACTGTCATGAAAACACATTTACACCTGCTTACAACTGTCTTATGCAGTCTTAATTGACAGTATCAACAAGGCATGTAGGTCCTGAACCCCTGGACCATGCACACTGAGGTCACTGGATGTACCATTAAGCCATCTGGGTTGTACACATGTTGCATGGAGTCTATAATGCACATCCTACCATAGGTATTCCACAGTACTGAAAACAAGTAGGCCAGTCCCTTTGTGTACATATGTAAAGTAACCTTGAATGTACTGTACTCTGTGAAACAACAGAGACAAGGCTACATCGGTGCAACTGTCATAAATACATATATATATGCACCTACAGGATGTGTACACACACACACACACACACACACACATATATATATATATATATATATATATATATATATATATATATATATATATGCATATACACAGACACAGCTATAGACATATATATATCTATATATATATCTATATATATATATATATATATATATATAAATATATATATATATATATATATATATATATATATATATATATATATATATATATATATATATATATATATATATATATATATATATATATATATATATATATATATATATATATGGATTCACTTTTATAACCTCGAAATGCTGAAATATTGAATTTCAGTATCTCGAGACTATAAAACGAATCCACAAAACACCGACAAACAAAAACCGCAAAACCACATAGCCGAAAACACCGCACACACTACACTAAACATACAACACAACACTCACATCACAACATAAACAAAAAAACAACACACATACACAACTCACACAAACATAAGCAGGGGGGCAAGCCCCCCTGCACCCAATGGGGGCTGCCACCAAACCCCCTACTTATATATACTAACTCCAAGATCGCACAAACACAACACAAAAGCTCACTCACACACGCACATTCTCCAATCCCTCACACACACACTAACTCCAACTCAGAACCCTTACAAAACACTCACTTACCTGACATAACACCTACATCCAAACACGGCACCGCGCACCAACAAAACACAAACCCGGACATTACATAGCGCAACTTCATAAATGCGAATTCGACATATTCCACATACGTCAAATTTGCGATTATGAATGTTCGCTATTTTTAACATTCGACTTTATAGCTTTGAGATACTAAAATTCGACATTTCAGTATTTCGATGTTATAAAGTGAACCTATATATATATATATATATATATATATATATATATATATATATATTTTTTTTTTTCCCTATATATGTATATATATATATATATATATATATATATATATATATATACATGTCTGAACGCCCTTTGTAACACAGAAGGGTTCCAAAGGAACTGACGTGTACAAAAACAGAGGCATCGCCTGTGTCGTAACATTTAAATCATAAGCAGTTCACCGGAGAAGGGATGGTTGATGAGTATGTGGAGTTTGGGGTAGGGAATGATGACTATTGTAATCTACCCTGGAAATTGTGGAGTTAGGGTGGGGGAATGATGGGTATGGGCCTACATTGCAGCGACCACTTCTTTGTCACTGCTCGACAGTGGCACAGGAAAATAACATACCCAACTGTAGTCATGCATGACCGTGTATTCTTTACCATTCCTAACTATGTAATACTTTGTAGACACCAGTCACCATGGTTAGCTACCATTGTGTGCTAAAAGACATTACAAGTCACATACACAAGCACACACACACACCTGCGAGTATTGCGCATACACATCATGCCTATGTAAAGGTAACTAGTACAGTGGTATGCAGTTGGGGTATGTGCCACAGAACAAATACACTTACACTTACTGTTTCCACGTCTGAGCTGGGTGACATCACAGGACCGATTACTTGCAGTGGGGAGGGGGGAAGAGAGTGGTTTAGCAGTTGACAAGGATAAAGGCCAGTGCAAAAGAAGGTATCACTTTGGAATGCAGCAAAACCCACTGCCATAACAGGATGCTGCCACATATACACACACAACCACACTCATCCATTTGCTGACATACACACTCAGGCTTTTGCTGAGACACACACACACATACACACACACACACACGCACACACACACACACACACACACACACACACACACACACACACACACACACACACACACACACACACACACACAGAGTTGCCAGTGGTGGGATCAGAACTCCTGCCTATATAATGTTCATGATTACAGTACTACACAGTTACGAGATGCGCCAGAGAGCTTACACATTCCAAGGCAGTCAGACTGCCCTTCTACAATTGAGGACAACACAAGGGAGACTAACAGTCACGAAGTACTTAGATGTAGACCTGTGTGTTTAAAGTAGGTGTCCATTACAACCTGTATGCACAAACAAGACACATTATCCACAGGTAGGATTGAGAGGTATAGTTGTAGCACAACAGGAACCTGAACCAGAGTATGGCCATCTGCAAAATGGACAACTACTATCACTATGCAGGGTTACAGTGGGCAATCTCATACACTTAGTAGCACAGGGCCATTTGGGATGCACTATGACTACAACTACACAAGGTTATACTGGGCATGCTCATACAATTAGTAACAAAGGGCTTGTTGGATGCACTGACTCAAGTTACACAAGGTGGCAGAGGATACGCTTATACACTTAGTAGCACAGGGCTATTTGGGATGCACTCTGATTCTAACCACTGAAGGCCACAGTGTGCATGCTCAAACACTTATATGTACTGAACACGTTGTAATGGACTCCTATTGTAAACACACAGGTTAACAGCTAGGTACATCTTACCTGTCAGTATATATGCACATCATACTGGTTTACTACCTGATATCTGTATGTGGCCTGTAAATGATATATCTGTGTCTGTGCTGTGTGATACACATGCATGCATACATGTACATGAAGTACTGACATATATATGTTACGTATACACATTCATGCATGTGTGGATGTGACAGTCAATAGGTTACATGGGTCGCACAGGCAGAGGCCACCTACAGCATGTGTCACACATCTTGCTGCCCTGAAAGGCATACATTGATAGCAGGTTGTGGAAGGTGCATTATATGTGGAACAGTGGCATGTGCAAGCATAATGTGTGAGCCACCTTGTGTAATGGTACTGAGGTGCAGGTGACAAGATGACCTCTCCCGGCTGTGGTAGTAGTTGTCATTATTACCAGGATTGCTACCCTAAGTATATTTCCCATTGGTCATATACACGAGTTCTGCCACTGTCCGTCACCTTACATGGGGCATTTGCTACCAAGCACATGAATGCCACACGCAGTGATGTCATTGTATGGGTGGCAACTGCTAGACCAAAACAATGAGCCAAAGTCCTGCTGATATTATGAGGTCATCCAGTGTCTGTCATTCCTGCCTGTCATGACCGTATGACGAGCCTTCAACACAGAGCAAATGCATCCATGTTACACGTGTGTGTGGATAATACCTAAGTCGCATGTACCCATATAGCCGCATTCCAAGGCAAATGTCCTACACACAGAAGTAACACCTTGACACCTACATGACAATTGCATTGAATGCCTATGCTAACCCGTGCTAGATGTGTGGCTTTAGTAATCCATTAGCTCAATGTAGAACCTACAATGGGGAATACCGACATATGTGCAGTGAGGAACACCTGGCTGAAGGCTCTGAAGTGCACAATTGCACTACCACCATATATCTCAGACCCAGACTTGTGGGCCATAACAGTGGTATGGACCATACCAGGTGGTGGTGTACACATATTCATAAAGGCTACCCACATGTACAGACCACTACTCCAACATAACACATCACAGATGAGTCAGGTACAGGTGACAGTGGCAAATGCAGCATTCTAGGTTGTATCCACATATACATCCTCCACCTTGTTCCCAGACTACCAACACACATCCATATGTGGTATGACATAGTATTGTAGACCACCAGATAACCCTCGATTGGTGGACTGTATCTAAGCCTACATCAACTGTGCAATGTACCTGTACCCATGTACAGACATAGCTGCATCATGTGTTATGCAATGCAATAATACCACTGTTTGTAACCTGCTCAGTTGTAGACATTCCAGGGCCCCTCGGACGTTGTCAGCATTAACACGGTCGACTGTTGCTGTACACCAGTAACCAACACCCTCATGGTTGGATATGACCTAACTGTACCTGCCCTAGATATGTACATTCCACACTCATACAACATATATCACATTAAAATAGCTTTTGTTTCCCTTTCTACATATAGGTGGCTACAGCCATTACACACATGTACATGGCAAGTAGCATGCTAACAGTACATAAGGTTTGATATCTATGTTGACAGAGGTAATATCCCCTCTCTACTGGTCACCCATGACATCTATCATATCATACAACACCCCATGCTGCATGTATGTCTTTAGACATGTCCACCTAATGCAATGCCTACAAACATACCCAAATAACAGGACCATAGGACCTACACAAGGCCTGTATTGACAGACTCAGGGAAATCCAGCTCTGTACTGTATGTTCCTGAGTAGTCACAGGTGATATGTTCATGGTATGTACAGCCATGTGTGGCCACAGCTGCTACATATACCCCATGTCAACAATTGCAAGCGATGCATGCTGTGTGCTGTCTGAACATTAGCCTTAGTACCACAATATCCAGTACATGCTGGGGTGAGATGTTTACAAGCAACAGATGCTCGGCTATGTTTCACACATGACATGGGGAAGGTGTGGAATGTATCCTCTTGACCTGCTAGTGCACATACTGATGTGGACCGCATATGAGTACATGTATTGCTGTTTGTGTAGATTCCATGTGTGTGCAGTGCCTGATGTCTGAAGGTGATTGTTGTCTTAGTACATCATGCTGTTGCAATACAGCCTCAGCATTGCCAACTGTATATGGTGATATGCTCTAAGTACAGTAAGCCATACATGAGGTATGGACGGATGGTTGGACATGACTACTAAGTGGTGGGACTTCTTTGCAGATGAATGATTACTGAGGACAGCTCACTGGTGTGTTACAACCTGGCCTACAATAACCTGTGTACCTGCTAAGGTCAGGTTTTGTTAACTGAAGTGGAAAACAGGCAATGCAGAATGCTGTAAGGGTGACACCGAAGGCAAACCCCATGACACCTGTAACAGTAATACCTCCCCTGTGCATATATTGTGCATATATCAACACAGTTGTCATAGGAAAGAGTCACTAAGCATTGTACTAGATGTGATAGCACTGTACTGCTGTAGTACCTATCATGAGATAGCCATGTGTTTGATTCACAGTACTAGCACATGTGGGTGTGTGTCCAAATATGTCATGTATGGTTGGGAATACATCCCACATGTTATCACTCTTCTGAACACTGTTGGTGACACCAGTACAGAGTAAAGTGTAGAAAGAAAGCCATAGGCAGGTGGTTGAACCACACACATGTAAAGTGTCTGTATATGTGTGACATAGGTGTATATCTTTGTGAATGCCGGTGTGTGTGTGTGTGTGTGTGTGTGTGTGTGTGTGTGTGTGTGTGTGTGTGTGTGTGTGTGTATGGCTGTCCAGTTCCTGGAGTGAGGCTGTATGTTACCATAGTGGAATGTTAATGTCCCTTCCCCCCATCCACTCAAAGCAGCGTAGCATGCCTGTTGATAACATCAATTGTAGATGGGTATACAAACTGCCTGTTAACATGTATGCTCTGGGGTGTGACCTGTTGTTACATAGCCTACTTATGGACCCCCTCCCCACATACACTCACTGCACTTTATTATCCCTGTCAATGTCCTTGATCTTAGGACATTCCAACTACCTGTACAAGTGTAATCTCTGTGGCATATCTTGTAATTGCATAATACTATAATGATGATATGCACATAGGCAGGGGTTGACATCTGAACACTGGCAACTGTGTGCGTGTGTCAGAGTGTGTGTTACTGTGTCTGGACTCCCTGAGTGTGTGGGTGTGTCTGTGTTTGTATGCTGTCATGGCAGTGGGCATTACTGCTTCCCAATGTGATGCCACTATTTCCACCGGCCTTTACCCTTCTCACCCAGCATACCACACTTTTACACACTCCGCACTCCAGGTAACTATACCTGTGATGTCACCCACTATGGATGCAACGGCTCTGAACACAGTAGCTTGCTACATGCCTATCATGCTCTTGGATCATAAGAACAGTAAACATCATTAAAACATGGGAGACTATAACTGTGATGTGAAAGCTACAAAGTGCATGCAGGTATTGTCATACTGACCTGTGGGTAGTCAACATGTACATATGGGACTCCCGCATACACCAACATCTCCCAGCACATGCAAGTACACCTGAAAGAGGAAGGCAGAACGTCAGGATCAACATGCTGTTAGTGTTGTTACACATGATACATGCTGTCAAACGTACAAAATGCATTCCAAAACTGCAATACATGTTATGTCTGCTGCCTGCCAATGCTACTCAACAATATCATCCTCCAATTGTCTATCTAGTATTTTCACCCTGTGCATCAGACCATATGAACATGTCCCTGCACTGATAACGTGGATGACAGGGATGCAGCACAGGCATCATTATATGCAAAGAATGATAATGTTTGCCAAAGGCCTAGACTGTGCCATTGGATGACATCATGCATGTGTGTTAGGGCCTACGATATCATTGGGTGTTTGTGGATGTTATGCGTGTGTGTGTTGAGGTGCCCTACATTTGTTTCCACTATGTGTGTATGCATGCACACAGGTCTGGCATGAGGCTGGCCTACACAGGGGTAATATTGACAGCTGCAGACTGTACAAAGCAGGTGTCACAGTTCATGGTATCCACCCATGGCCACGTGACCTGCACCTGATAGGGGTTGCACGGGCACTACCAGGCAGAGGTCCAGATTGTGTACCATCTGATGACACATGTCCACTGGAATCATGTCCCTCTTGAGGCCATCTAGGACCATGTGCACGTGGCCTGCTGCATCCTGGTGTGGACTGCACAGCACCAGCAGCACTGCTGCTGCTACCGCCACTATGGGGGGGGGCCTGTGCAGTAGCATGTTCACGTAGACCTTCAACATGTGATGTAGCTGGCCTATGTCCACGTGCTTGATGTCTCGCTTCCACCAGATTTTCCAGCACAGACATTCCACGCTAGAGGATTGACATGCCATGGTCAAGGACTCCCACCATGTCATCCAATTGTCTGTCCATAACATCTGCAAGATGATGGCTTTGCGAGTGCCTGGATGTTGGTTAATGAACGGACAACAGCCCTCTGAAGCCTCAGACTGTCTCTGTTGTGCTGTTTAGCATGTGACTGTGTCTCCATTACAGCCCGAAACATGTGTCTGGTGACACCAGCTGATGTGCTTGGTCCTGCAGGGGCATGTTGGCCAGTGGTCCTCCTACGAGCAGCACTGGACACATGCCTGTGTGGGACATCACCTGTCTGTTGACTGGGAGCATGGTGTGCAGGCAAACCTTCCATAGACATTACACTTCCCTGTTCCATGCTAAAACCTAACAACTGTCCTTCCTCTATGGCCGGTGGTGATGGGGTGTATGCAGGCAGGGGAACTGTGTGCAAGGATGAGGGGGAGACTGTTGGAATGGCAACCAATGGCACAGATTCAGCCCCTGACAACCCTGCCTGTGCCTCAATCATACTATCATCATCACTGCTAGAGTCTGTGGTGACTCTAACATCAGGTGCACGCAGGAGGGCAATGCACCTACATCAACACCTGTGAGAGGAAGACAAGAACTGTACATTACAAATTATACCAGACACACACACAGAGACACACACAGACACACACAGACACACACACACAGAGACACACACACACACACACACACACACACACACACACACACACACACACACACACAGAGACAGACACAGAGACAGACACAGAGACAGACGCAGAGACAGACACAGACACACACAGACACAGACACACACAGGCGCACACAGACACAGACACACAGAGACACAGACACACACAGACACACACGCTACATGCATGTGATATGGCGGATGGCATTCAGCTTAGACAATTATAGTTTCAGCTTAGGTAATTATAGTGGTAGTCATCATACATCCCTGAGATGCACACAACAGCATGCATGTGGTATAGCAGACGGCATGCACCTTACATAATTATAGTGGCGGTTAGAATACATACCTGTATTGCACCCTTTGTGTTAGTAGCTTATGCCCCATACCTACAACACAATGCATGCACTTTGCACCATTGAACTGCACTGCCATGGTGTGTGCAACATACACCACATGTTAACAGACCATCACCAACCTTTGTACATCTACCACTGATGCTTTGTGTTGGCCACCACCCCTATGTGTGAGGACATGAGCAGTAGGGTATGTTGACTGCATACTATATTTGCCTGAGCCCTAGCTTGCATATATCCCCCAAAGCAGTGCATGTCTGTTCAACATTATTCACCCTACCCCTGAGCTGAGTGTAGACATTGTGCATGTGGCTGTACACACATGTTTGACATGGCTGTCCCTACTTTGCAATGGTGCCACAGACTGGCACAGATGTACAGTACACCAGCCTGCTGTGTGGCGTATGACCTTGCCAATCACATGTAGTATGACATGTCTTCTGCTGACGTGTTGAATGACATGCATACATGTGTAACACAATGGTGTCCTTTCCAATCTACAGTACGATAATGGTGTCACAATGCAGGTACGTGTTATACTAACATGGGCCATCAGCTGATGCAATGTTGTCTGTCCAACCTACATATATGCAGGGACATACTGCACATTGAGCTAATGTGCATAGCCATTGCAGGGAATCATGTGGCTTAACAATTGCTATACAGTGTGAGCTACTGGCACGGTTCATAGCCATGACTATGTTCACATACATTGCATATCAAATGTGGAATGTGACCCGCATCACCAAGGTGTATACACAATAAACCCTAATGTCGAATGTGTGACACAGGTCACAGAAGGGTATAAGGATGACACCCCTGCATATCTGCAACCATATTACTGATACCTGCCAACTGTGCCCTCACATGGCTAACGTACAAGTTCTCTAATTCCACATGCCATCTGTGTACCTCACACACACAAGGAGCAGGCATGACAGTGATGTCTGACACCAGCAAGGGGAACCTACTGTATCTGTGGCAGGATGTGGATATATGTGTATGTTGTGCAACCCATGTATTTATTTGGATACTGTATAGGTGTATGCTTCCATGTCGTGACACACTCCAGATGTTCAGGACATGTTATGTGGTGGTTTCATGTTATGCCTACACAAGCTGTGCACAGGCCTGTCTGATGTTTAATATTTCACATCTGCAATAGCACCATTACACAAAGGCCATAGTTGTATTGTGTCGAGCCAATGTACAACATGCTGTAGACACATGTACATCACTTCTACTGTGTGCTTTGCTTCATGTTTCTGGCCATCCTCCATGGCCATGTATACACATGTGTAGTCCAATGGTTGTGATGGCCATCGTCTTTCACATGTTAGTGTTATCCCATATGACATACACCCATAGATGTCATATGCTCCACTTTGGACAGGGTTATGCAGACAAAGGGTGGTATGTATGGGATGTGAGACTTGTTTTGTGGGATAGTTGACCAGTGTTGCAGTCAGCCCACTACATGTCATGGACATGTCTGATAGCACATGACAGTGTGTGACATTCATAGCAAGGGTATACTCCACAAGGGTGTATCCTGTGGGCCGGGCATACTCCAGCTCCAACATATTAAGTGTGTATGCACAGATATGCTCTCTGTACAGTATTGTTCATATTCCCAACATGTGTAATGCTGATATGTAGTACCTGTCCCTACAGTGGAACACACCCCCACCATTATATTTGCTGTTGTCCACACATCTGGCAATGACAGTTTGGAAGGCTTAGTGTAGGTGTTTCATATAGTCTACAATTGTTTCACATGGGTAAACAGTGTGATGCATTGCAGGTCTGACCAGTGTCCATTACCAGGACCACCATACATTATGTGTACTTGTGTTTTGGCAGATAGCATGCAATTAATATGTTCTGTGCAGTATCAAGCCTGGTAAATAATAACAATCTCACCTGGCACAGGCTGGTGTCACTGCAAAATGCCAGAGGTACCTAAACAGGGGTGCCACAGCAGTAAGATTATCCACACCTGTGTGGTAGCTACAGGGTGCAATGCCTATGTTAGCATATAAGCCAGTGCAATACACTATCCTATGGAGTATGCACATCTGTGCATACATAGAGTAGCAGACTATAGTATGTGGCATGTGTGCATACATGCCTTGCATATGATGTTACAATACATATTGTACAGCAACACATGTAACTATGTGATATATGGTTGTGTTTTATGTGCAGTAGTGACTTACCAGGCAACTCCAGGCTTGATGGTTGAGAAACACCTACCTCCACAATACCAGCTAATGCTTGTGGATAGAGGCCTGCAGTTGTCCCCAGGTTGGCCAGTTGCTCCTCGGTACATGTGAGTGGGGGCTGGGTGAGTGGCCCCCAACCTGTTGCACCTTGTTCCCTGATGATTGCATTTGCATGCTGTTTCGCCCGTCTTATCTGGTCAGTGCAGTGTCGGCATACCTGCTGATAGGTGCGATTGTGACCGCCAACATCATTTACCCTCCTGCAGAGTTCCTCCCACAGGGCATCCTGCTGCTGTGCATCCTGTGGTACATGGCTGAAGAGCACTGGGTAACTGTCGAGAAGGTATGGGATGAGGACCTCATCCTCCAAGCGGCTGTATAACAGCAGGCAGGTACAGGGCATACCTGGAAGACATAACAATGGAGACAGGTCACAGTAACTCACAGAGAAGTACAGCAGTACAGCTGAACATAGTGTATCACATTTATTAAGTATACAGATATGTATTTGTAAATCTACATGACACTAACACCACTGACATGTATAAGTCACACACATTTTTCACATACTGGTGATGTGATGTTATCACCATATATGTGCGTGTCATGTGATGACATTGCTCATACATCATGTGGATGTTGTCTTGACGTGAGCATGTCTGTTTGTCTGTAGTGGTGTCTTTACCTATCTGCACATGCCTGGATATGTTCACATTAATGCAATCAACCTTAATGCCATTTATATGCCACATATATTGTCATACATAGCCATTAGGGACATGCCCTGTGACTCTGCAAACTTGCAAGCATGTATGTGTTTTGCCATATACATCTACATGGCACTGTACAGCTGTGTAGCATCCTGCCATGTATTGCCTGTGTTGCACATGTGTAACACATGGGACAATAGCTAGCCTGATGGTATTTGTAGGGTTGGGTATCAAGTATGGCATGTATGGTCATAGTGATGTAGTAGGCTATACGACCTGGGCCATTTTTGAGCCTAGGCAGACAGGTTACCTAGCTTGAGGCAACAGACAGGTAATATTCAGTGGCCAGTTCAAGCAGTGCCACAGAACTGATACACATGGTTACTGGAATGTTTGGCGTGTGGTCATTACACCAAGTCACAGAGAGGGGCGATGTGCATATCCACTGGACAGGGATGCATAGTATGGCAAGACTATGTTAAGTGTATGGGACAGTAATCTGTCAGGCATGTTGTGATCCTTGTACTAGACAGGTGGATGTCCATGATGTATATGTTTATTTGGGATCAGGATGTGTTTAGTGTAGCATGTCCAACACCTGTGGGTTGGACATGGTTTTATTCAGGGTAGGCTGCATGCTACATAGTGCAGCTAGGGATTGTGAAGGGCAATGTAGGCCATGTAAACATGAGCTATAACCCTTAAAGGAAATATGTGATCTATTATGGGCCACATCGGATTTGAGTATGGCTGAGCACTTATAGCTGTATTCCTGGATGGCACCCTGTCATGATTAGTTGTGGCACATATGGCCACCTGTCTTTTGTGGTGATGTAACTAACAAAGGGCTGTACTGTCTATCTGCATCTCGTACACACAGTTGCCATTATGTTGACCGCTGCCTAGGTGGTAGCTAATTGGTACAGGTTTTGTAACATAGGGGATGACAGTGCAATACTTAGCTGTCAGAATGTGTCCATACATCACGCACCACACATCTGACACACTAAGGCCCTTCTGTATGTTGAACGCAGCACACAATGAGTCGACTATTTCTCCTAGTTCATAGTCATTTGCAGATATCAATAGACTGATGCCTTCTGTGTTAGTTGTATTACTGTGGCTGGCACTGGTTTGATGTGCGTGTATTCATCGGACACCCTCTGTAGTATGGGTTCTGCCAGCAGTCCAGTTGCCAAACAGTCCTTTGACATAGGCATATACACCTAGTTTACTGAGTATAGCTGGAACACAGTGCGGGTGATGGTGTTGTATGACCTAGCAACGTCATGATATGCAGTATGAATCAACCCTACTGTCATCTACATCTGTACTGAGTACATCAATTACATTGACCACAGTTCATGGCCATATAGACCAGACTCAGCAGGGTAGTTGTTCACTATGTCCCATTATCAATGGTGTCTTCCTCTTTGTGGGGTGTGATAACAGTTGCTGTGCACCATTCATTGTGTACACAGCCTGACATGGAGCTATGATTGAACATTATGAGTATGTGGATAGCTGAATGTTCTTACATTTGTGTAGGATACGCCCTGGGATGGTGACAGGTCCAACTAAAGCTGTATGTATGGCATTAGAGAGTGCAGCTTATACCTGCATAGTCGTTCACAAACTACAGCACATTACAATGTACTGTACATATGTTCACAAGGCCACTGTCCCATTTGTGATCATTACAGTGAAATGCATATGGTATAATGTGTAGTCTCAGGACTATGAAAGGTATGTACACCTTGGATGGCTTAGTGGTACGTCCCATGCCTATAGTGTGCATGGTCCAGGGTTCGACACCTGTGATGCTTCACGAATGTTTTTACTGCAGAGTAAGGCTCATTTACCCAGTTGTAAGCATGTTTAACAGTGTTTGTGTGACATTATAGCAGTGGTTTAACACAGTTAAACAAACGTTGTGATGTATAACCTGTGCGCGCAAACATGGCCACATCCCCTAACTACTCCAGATATATACCTGTCAGTGACATCACATCTCACTATGTGCTGTCATGGCATTACATTCTCTGTTGACTGTACTCTCCTGGACACTTGGGTTTATATGGGTGATTTGAATGTTTATTATACAGACAATTACTACCTATATCTGCAAGCTGTGGTTAAGGTATACTTTTGCACATGATAAACATCCCTGCCTTTATCAGGATTGTAACCTCAAATGGACAGATACTTTGCTGATGCTGTAACCATTACACTGTTGACATTAACGTTGCTTCCGCCTATTTCCTATTTAGATGATTTCTATGTGTAAGCTAGGCTAAGCAAAGGGCGGTAGCCCCCTAACTCACTGAGCTTCATGTACTCATGACATAACAACATATAACAAATGTACTGTGAGACAATACATTACATTCCTAACTACATTAGGCATAGCCCGTCACTGACACACTTCATTGGAAACCTTGTTGTGTGAATGGGTAACAGACTATACACCCCTGGGATCATGTGTCCCAGAACCATACAGCCAGGGGGTGGGTGAGCCTGTCCAGTTTGATAGCTGAAAGACCTCTTGGGGGAATGGAATGGTGTTGAATTGCCACATTAACATGCCCTCTTTAGATCACTAAGTGCCCCTATCACCCTCTACTACCCCAGTCTTCCACAGCTTCCTGCAACTCTGCCTGGAATTGCTTCATTGGCTATGCTTGACAGAGGCTCAGTTATTTCATCAATGGTGCGGGGAAGGCCAATATACTGTTGCTATGCTTCTAAATGCCCTTGGGCAGATAAATAGTAAGCTATCTGTGCACCTCTAATGTGCAGGCCATCACAGCCATAATATGCAAATAAACAGACCTTCAGATCACAATATACAGTGTGAACTCACCATGTAGTCAGGGAACAGTTGAGTACAGCACGGACATACAGAACACTAATACTTAGTCACCCCAAATGCCTATATTGGAAGCTAGAAGACTTGTATAAGGTTAAGGCTTTCTACTGCTTACCACTAGGTTACCTACAGGGGAGATGACAATCAAGCACAGATGGGGAACATGCATGCAATGATACCATACTGGCCTATGTGTCTGCCTTACACTTTGGAATACTGGCCAAGGCTATTGGCGCCCCCATGGTGCCTTATTTTGGAGAGTCCTGAAGGTGAATACCAGCTCCGTAAACAGCACAATAGCAGATTCAATGTGGTTTATGCTACTCAACACCAGGGGTTGTAATCACAACATGCATGCACTCACAGCACTCCTCAGGATGGACAACATCAACATCTGTGCATTAACTGCAATCTGTCTTAAGGCTCCTGATAGCACACCAGCACTACCAGACTACAACCCATACCACAAATTTCAGTCACGCAACATGGACTGACAGACATGGAGGGGTTGTATCCATATTTATCAGGGATACCTACACCTCCAGGTTAGTGGGGCAGCATGATACCTCTGTGATCATCCATGTGCAGCTAACATCAGCCACAACAACAATGTTGAATGTGGCCTGCTACGGATCACTCTCCATGACCCATGACCTCCACTCCACCTACCTGGAGACAGTGGAGAACACGACAGTCCTAACACACACCCTGGCATTGGTCGATGTCAACTATCATAGCATTAACTAGGACACGTACTCCGGTACTCACTTCAGGGACCAGCGCTTCCTGGAATGTATCACCTCATATGCCCTGTATCAGGTGGTAACCTCCCTAACGTGGGGTGGAAGCTACTAGATGTGATCATCACCAACATGGACAACTGGTGCACCACAGTGGAGGTTTACCAGTCACTGATTAGAGCTGACCATGAACTATTCACTGTTTCCACACCCTAGCATATCCACCACCCATGGATACCACAGTGTATACCTTTCCTACAGCTACATTTATACTACTAATGACAGGGGTGGGGGGTATCACAGCTCCCAAGCTAAGGGGATACACTGCTCCAGATACAGACAGATTTAAAAATGCAGTCTATAGGCACCTACACGGATGTATGGATCATGCCATTACTGGTAAACCAAGACTCACTCCTCCTAGACATGGACACCAGTCTGGTGGACCTCTGCAATAAACAGGCTATACTACAGATGTAGGACAGTGTTCCAGACACACAGCAAATCCTAGGAATGGCTGACATCCATGACCACTAATAGTATGATATGTAGGTCCCTCATGCCATCATCCAAGGCTAACATCAGCAGGAGAATATGTAAGGATTCGAAAGATAACCACAAAGCCTTCTTTGGCTATGTCAAGGATCTATGTGGTGACACACAGATTTGCACTGTGCCAGTGAAATATAGCACAAAATATGCTGACCCTACTGATACCGCCAACATCCTTGCAGATACATGCGGTGCATACTTAACCCCTAAAGAGCCCACAACAATACCTGTAAGGTACAGTATCCCAACCATCAGAGACACACAGGTGGAAATGGCCCTCTCTAATAGCAGAACACAGCATCAATGGAGACAGATGTTGACCCAGACTGCATCTTGCAAACTGTACATGACAACCTGTCCCCCACCTAATTATGCATCCCTACCTCAGCCTCTCCACAGGCTACATGCCTATACAGTGGCACGTGGCAACGGTTATTCCACTCCATCATGGGGAAATCACAACTGACCATGGTAACTACCACCCCATAAGCCTGACTAGCCTGGTCTGCAATGGTATAGTTTGCATCCTCATGGCAATCATTAACAATGACATTGGTAACCGTTGGACATGTGACCCAACCCAGGTCAGGTTGGTTGACTGCAGTTCATGTCTACTGAACCAGTTTTACATCTTACATACAGTCACCAAGACATTAGATGACAGGCGAGGTGGTTCACACATACTACCTGGACCTCACCAAGGCTTTTGACACCATGCCCCACTCAGGTATTATTGATAAACACACCAGCCTGTACATTCACCCATACATCACAGGTTGGGTTGCCAAAAGGCTTACACACACAACCCACATGGTATGACTAGTGGTCTCCAGGTCCAAATCTTGAACAGTCATGACTGGTGTCCCACAGGACTCAGTCCTGGGAGCCCTACTGTTTTGCATATACATCTCAGATGTACAGGCAAACACAGGTGGACTATGGCAGAACATGTTTGGCAATGACTGCAAACTGGAAGACATGACTGATAGTCCAGCTGACATGGACATCCCTCAGGGGGCCTCACAGAGAACATCACAGGGTGCCACTGACATGGCCTCCAGCCAAGTGCCACTAACTGCATGGTCAATCCATAGTGGAATTCACACCCACATATTAACACATGAGCAGTGGCCACTTTAATACAGATGAAGTAATGGGGTATCTGGGGACTAAGGTAGATAGTGATCTCCCCTGTGACAATCATAACTCCACAGTAGTTAGGACATCCTTCTATGTAGGCCATCTGATTACTAAAGGATTCCCATCTAGACATACTGGAGTTATAGTGCCCCTTTACTCATCACTCGTCATTCCCATCATAGGGTATAATAATCCATGTGGGATGTAGCTCAGAATACACGTCCAATAGCTGGGGGGTCCGCGAATGTACCTCACCAAGGGGAATACTGGCCTCCAACATATGGCCTATGCAGCCAGACTGGATACACTCCTGCTTTACTCAGTAGCATCCCGTTTATCCAGAGATGATCTCTACTGACCAACACAGCCATGTCAAACTCTGGCTTGATGGATATGCTCCACCTATGGGAATCCATGTCACAGTGAGCCACACATTGTAGTGAGCTGACCTTGCCACAACAATAACCGGAAGATGCTGGAGGGACAGCTTCCTGTCACATACACTCCCCATACTTTGGAACAACATCCCTATCTACATTTTACAGAGCCCCTCACCCCTTCACTAACACTCTGCAAGAGAAACCTTGAAGGGTGGATGGGGAATGGTAGATGCACCCCCAGGGATCCCGCCATTGGCTCTGCTCCACAAAGGGACGGTTAATGACTCAATGGGGTGGCAAACGCTGACACATTTTGGCTGGCCTTATGAATGGCATCTGACAGATGGCCAAGTAACTACCTATGAATCTATACATACAGTATATGCGTATGCTTATAACTTAGTTTACTGTTCAGGTGTTAACTTACCTTGTGCCACTGGCTGTTGTGTGTGCAATAGTTGAGGGATGCCTATGTTGGATGCACACAGTAGACTGCCTATACATGACAATTTACAGGTAGTCTTGTGTGTGTGCCATCCATTTTTACTGTGTGTGCAGGTGGAGAAGGGTGTCAGTCTCTAGGTGCCTACACTGTCAGTGTGTGTGCTATACGTTCCTTCTTTGCCAAGGCATGGGCATACTGGGCACACCTCCGTCTGCCTACTGAGGCTGGCTCAGGGTGTTCATGGTCAGAGTACCTCTGTGCCTGTGGGGCCCTTGGCAATGGTGGTGGGCTGTGAGGGCCTTCACCATTCTATCCCTGCTGCAGCTGTTTCTTCAGGACCATATTGTGTAGAATAGCACACACTATGAAGATGTGGGTACACGTGCCTGGAGAGAACTGCAAGGCTCCACCAGATATGTCCAAGCAATGGAACTGTGATTTCAGCATCCCAAACACACGCTCTATGATGATTCTGGTTTGTGCGTGTGCCTCATTATGGTGTTCCTGCATGGGTGTGTGTGCATTTCTGATGGGAGTCATCATCCACGGTTCCAGTGCATAGCCAGCATCCCCCACCAGGTGGCCATTTGGGATGAATCCCCTGGCAAATAACCGATACAGCTGTGAGGCATGCCAGATGTGGGAGTTGTGATAGCTTCCAGGGATGCCAGCACACACATCCACGATAATGCCCTGGGCATTACACATGACCTGGCAGTTGATGGAGCGGTATCAATTGCGGTTTATGTAGCGCCTTCCCTGCTCACTGGGTGGTGACTTGATGTGTATGTGCGTGCAGTCTATTGCACCCAGTACCTCCGGGTATTCTGCCACATGGTGGAAGAGACGCATATTGCTAGCCAACTCCTCCTGCGTTTGGGGGAAGTATATGTACTCATTGGCATGTGGTAACATGGCATCCAGGAACTGGTGTAGTACCCTGGACACTGATGCCTGTGAACTCCCCATGATATCCTCAGTTGGTCTTTGAAAGGTACCTGTAGCTAGTATTCTCTGGCTTACACATACCTTCATTTCCACTGGGATGGGTTCCTCTCTGTTTGTTTTGGCTGTGAGGCATGGCTGGCACAGCTCCACAAGTTGCTGTATGGTGTCCCTGTCCATCCTGAAATGCTCTACAATTTCCAGATCATGTAGCCCCTGGTAGGTTAGCCTGGGTCTGAGCACTCTCCTCCTCCTCTGGTACCTGCGGTGGTCATGTGCATCATCCTCCATACCACCTTCAGTCTCCAACACATGCTGATGGATCAAAGCTATGGCAGCCCCTAACATGTACATAATAAAAGTTCCCCATCTGTATACACCACTGGTGCACAGTGTATGGGAATACACAAACATGTGTGAGGTGTTTTCAAACTTTATAGTATTGTGCTATGAATGCTGCTGATGCATGTGGGTGTGTATGAACTATTCCAGCTGCTGAGTGTCTTAATTATGGGTTTTGCAATGAGTACTAGAAGTGTGGGGCCTTTACTGTGGAGATCTACTTGCCTGTCTTGATTACTCTGTTGCCCTTTAATTCACTTTTAGACCTGGATCCCCTCCCATTATCAGGCATGCATCCACCTGCCGTCTTTTTTGTTTTGTACATTCCCTACCCAGTCATGGCGAATTGTGCCTTGTAGCTTATATACTGCATATCGCCTTTGTTCTGCTTTGACACTTTGCTATTTTCTTTGCAGTACAGCCCCTCCCCTTCCCTGTTCTGCAGGTAGCTGCTTGCAGCCTTGTTAGCTGTTGTCAATGGCCCACTGTAGGCTCCTAGGTGTTAATTAGCCATTTGTACTCCAACTTCACTGCTGCAGCATTTCCTTATTTCTTTCCTATATCCTCCCTGTTTCAGCAGCAATGTGCGACGCACATACCCATTTACCGGGTTTACGCGCATTTTCATCTCCATTCACATGCATATTCGGTTACCTTGTGTACTCTCCACTAAGCATAGCTATGGGCAATTCGACACTCCCCTATCCTGCAGCTTTTCCTAGCTAGGGGCAGACCAGTTTAGCAATGCTCCAATGTGCTTACAGCAATGGCAACACACTCATCTCTTGATGTCATTTTTATCTCAAGGGATCACCTGGGTGTTATAGCGCTACACTGTTTTGTGCATGCTTACACCAGCAGGAAATCTGTGATTCACTATTACTCCTCTCATTTGTATGGCATTGCCAGCTAATTCCTAGCTACTGCACATAGCACTATCATTGCCCCTTAGCAACCCCTGTGCCATGAGTATGGTGTAGCATGCCTGCCATTGACTGTTATGGGGAAATCATGATATGCGTTTCATTGCAGTTTTATTCTATATTTTTATATATTCCTTGCGATCCCCTTTGCGCACCGATGCCCTGCACTTTAACTTTGCGTTAGTGTGGGCATTATATTAAATGTTTTTTTTCATATTTTGCGCATGTTGTTTTATGCCAATGGCTATATTTTTAGCCACTGGCATATATTAACAGTATAATACATGTGTTTGATCCGCTGTCATGGCTCCGATTTTATGTTTGCAAAATGTAAACCGTTTTTTTTTTAGTTTTTTTATTTCTGCATGCTTACACTATGCCTGCACCACTTCCTGAATTGCTATATACCTTCATTTGCATGCTAACATGGGGTGATTAATATACAGGCACCGGGAGCTGTGCGGGTAAGGCAGTGCACGTGGAAACAGCTCGTACCTGAATCGCTCGGCGGCCATATTTGGTGTTAGATCGCTGATGCTACGCTTGCACCTGGCGCAAGCTTCATGAATCCTGGGGTTATTCATGGCATTTGTCTGTGTCCTATGTAATCTCTCAGGTTGTTTTATATCTGCTTTTTCATAGAATTATCCACATTCACACTTTTATGACCCTTTTTTATAAAACTCTGTATCTTAAGTTATTACACTCAGTTTTGTAACCAGTTACATCACTGCATATTATTTTTGTATGGACAAACTTTGAATGATGAATATTCCTACATGTATGCAATGGGTGACAGCTATCAGCACTTAAATATGAATTACAATGGTAAACTTTCCTATAAATATGAATAACCAGTAAATACTCAGTGGATTTAGAAATAAATGCATCCAAAATGTTACTGGTGTTCAATTCTGAAGCCAAATTAAACTCAATACCCATTGTTTTCTGATTAAAAGTATCAACAAAGTCCTTACACTTATCTTCTTCACCAATCCATAACAATCAACAATCATCTAAAAATCTAACACAAAGATCAATATAACATAAAAATGGTTATTTGTCTTGAAATTCCACATTTTTTCAATAAACAATGCAAAATGTGGCTCTGGAGGTGTCGCAGATAAGGATGATTTGGGCTGGCTTGACATTTCTAGTCATGCTATTTCCCATGATGGTTATGGCTCCTCAGTTGGAGGGTCAAGTGTTGGATTATCCATGCATCAGACATTTGTAAATCCAATTGTAGATACTAAGAAGGTACAGTTCTATGTTTGGCACCCAAAAAACTTGAAAAATTATGTTAGTAAAAATATGGTGTTATGTGGATTGAAGGCTTATCTTGGACATTGTGCTGGGCTTGATTGTCCAGAGTTTGTCAAAAAATGGCATGTGATACAGAATGCTGCTTTGAAATTGTTTTTAGAATGCCTGATTGAATTTAATGAGAAACAGCACCCAGACCTTGATAAACAAGCAAGTTAAAGTCTTTCTGCAGTACAGCATTTTAATACTAATGCAACATATCAGGAACTGAATGCAAGTTATATCAAGAGCTTTCAGTCTTTTGATGAATATCTTTGACCGCACAAGGTTAAAAATTTTAATATGGACCTCGGTGATTATGACAGAAAAATTACGTTTACATGGAAAACTCACAAAAGAAAAGCAAGGTTTGTTAAGCTGAAGGAAGGTTGGCATCCTATGGACAATTCTAAAAATAAGAATCACACTTCTAAATGCAAACATTTAAATGGTGACAGGAAATTCTTTTTTTCTGGTTCAGTGGGTGATTATTCCTCCACCACTGATATGAAAATGGATGAAGTTGTGGTCAACAAGTGTTCATTTGTTCAGCCCATTTTCCTTTAAATACAACAGGGGAGGAAGGAAACACAGGACTAGAAATGACTTTTAAGAAAATAGTTCAACGGAAGGTGAAGTGACTATTAGGACTTTTAATTATCAATTTATCTGATTATGTTCTATCCCAAGACAAATATTTGATTTTGAATAAGGGTTTGTGTTTTTTGCCCTCATTTTATGTATCTGAGTTCCAAATGGTGATTGATTTAAAATAATGTTATCACCTTTTGAATTTGAAATGTTGGTTTTCACAACACCAAAACTGGTTTGAATTAAAATTGTGCCTTTTCTGTTATTAATGTACTGTCAATTTCCCCACAATTCCCTAGTCAGGTAATCTGGGGGTATGTGTTAAGCAGTTACACCTTAATAATAAATATTATTTTAAGAATGACAAGTTTAACTTGACTAAGGAGAAATGGTCAGCCTTCAATGGTCTGATAAAAAAAATGAAAGTATTTTTATTATCAAGGCTGATAAGGGAAGTGCTAGTGTTATTTGTGCAAAGGTGGCATATGTTGCTGAGACTACTTCCCTATTGTCTGATATTACATTTTATAAGAAAGTAAGCCCCCCCCCCACAATGCTGTTCAAAAAGAATATTGATTCTTTTTTAAATATGGCATCATTTTAGGGTGTTATATCTGAACACTTGTACAACAGTTAATTGTGAATTATCCTTGTAAGCAATTTTTCTATCTTGTTCCTAAAATCCACAAAATTACATTACAGCTATGCATGTATATAACTATGGGGGCTCACGACTATGAATACCACCAAAAGAGTAAAACCGAACTCATTCATAAATAAAATGCCTTTACATTTTTGATTGATTTAATAAATAAAAACATACTAAGATGCTATCACAAAGAACTAAAGTAATTTTGCCAAGATTCTGCCAATGAGTTCTATGTTATTAACTTTTGCATTAATGAATGCATACTCGTGAGTTACAGATATATAGGTAAATATATCCCCCCAAAACTCTTTGAAGAAATAGCAAAGTGTATAAAAATGATTAAGATATGCAACAGAAAAAAAAGTTATTACTTAAACTTTCAAAAAGTACCCTTGTCATTAAAAATACAAGGTCAAATTAAAGTACATAAAAATAACCTAGAAATTTCTATTCAGAAAAACAATTTTCAATCTTTTACACATTTAAGATATATTTAACATAGAAAAAATAACAGTTACAAAGCAGCATCCTAAAAATCACAATAAGACTGGGACAAAAATAACAACACCAATAAGAGATGTATTGCAAATACATTTCTGCATGTAATAGTGCAGTAAATTAAATAATAGCATATATATATATAGATACATATACATAGATATAGATAGATGTAGCTATAATATGGTTTCAGTTTATAATATCGAAATACTAAAATATTGAATTTTAGTATTTTGAGACTATAAAGTCGAAAGTGCAGTTAAGTGAAACTGCATAATATGGAATGGGGAAATGTCGAATCTGCCGTTGTGTTGTCGCTTCCATGATATGTGTTGCAGTTTGTGGATTTATCCGTGGATTCAGGCAAGGAGTGTTTTTGCAAGGGTATTGGGTAGGGATTTTAGTGTGTGTGAGTGTGTGTAGTGGTGAGTTTTATGTGTCTGTGTGTTTAGCGTGACCTCAGAGTTAGTATATATAAGTAGCGGGGGTGTAAGGGGTGCAGGGGGGCTTGCCCCCCTGCTTATAGGTAGGGTAGGTGTGTTTGTATGTTATGTTGTGTTTGTGTGTGTTGTTTTGTTTGTTGTAGTAAAGTTAGGTAGATGTATGTGTGTTTGTGTGGTGGTGTGTGTATGTGTATGATCACGAATTTGAATTTTGCAGTTGTGGGTTGTCGGTTATTTGCATTTTCGGCTTTATAGTCTCGAGATATGAAATTCGATATTTTAGTATTTCAAGATTATAAAGTGAATCCAGATATATATATAAAGAGAGATCTGAAGTTAAAAATATTTTGTATCACTTTCTTATTTAATAAAATTCAGTTATGCTGCTTACATATGTTTATGTTTTTGTGCTTCTGTGGTTTAGTGTTATCTTTATTTGCATTGATCATTTATTTAATTGATCATTGTGCAGTATTATATCAGTACAAATTCACTCTTTTTTACTTTTTATTTTCTGTTTTTTGTATAAATAAGTCTTGCTGTCTTGTCATAATGTCCTTATATTAAGTGTTGAGTGATGGGAAAAGAGTTATGCCAGGCTGTAGTGAATGGCTATGGATTATGCTTCATGTTTATGCAGACTAATCTGTAACCAACTCAATTTTTCCTTTTTTAATTATTGGGAAATTAGAGTATTACTAAAGTTGTTCTGCTGGGGACTGTTGTAATCTCTGGCACTTCCCACATGGAATTCTTGAGTATACAATGCCTGTTTTCACCAATGTGTTGCTCTACACACTCGATTATTACTGCAATTACTAAAGATAAGTGTAAAATAAAACTTAAATTGCATCCAACATGTGGAAATGATACTTAATTCATGTGAATGCATTCCTGACCACTGTATTTAGTTGAAAGCCATCTGGATAGGTGTCAAATGGTTAAGGAAACCACAACATTTCTAAAGTAAGGAATACATAGTGAATGTTGTTGTTGTTGTTTGTCTTTCGGCTTTTCCCAGTAAGGGGTCGCCACAGCGGAACTCTGGTCCGCTAATTATTGGCAGTAGATTTTTACATAAATGCTGAGGTGCCAGCTCGATGCTCAACCTTGAACGAAGGCACGCCCATTTACGCACACGTGTCTTTCGAACACTACAAAACCACAGGGAGGATATGCAGATTCCACACAGAAGGGACTCCAAAGCCCAGCCGAGAATCAAACAGGAGAACCTCTTGCTGTGAGGTAACAATGCTATCGCCGTACCACTGCGGCATGTAAGGACTACATAGTGAATAAAAGGGAAAAATAAGAAGGAGTTCACACTGATAGTAGATTACAATTTTTACTTGGCGGTAGAATAGTTTTTACTTGGGGAACTGTGTTTGCAATTGATCTGACAGTCAGATGTGGATTAATCATGTTAAAACTGATTACACAAATGCTATTTATGAACTAAGATTCATGACAGCAGAACTGTATCATTTCTTGATACACTGGAAAATATTATGGTATAACCTAACACCCTAATAATGGGCAATTTCAACTACCCCACCATTAACTGGGAAAACTACTCATGTACCAACTCTTTTGCTCATCTTTTTCTGGAATTCATAAATTCCAACACCTTGGATCAACTTATCCACACTCCCACCAGGGGCAGCAATATCCTAGACCTGGTCATTACCAACATGGTCAACTGGTGTTCCACACCAGAGTTCAATTCCTCGTTGGTCAGATCCGACCACAAGCTAATCACCCCCCAATAGGGAAATCACCATAACAAATTTCTGCAAAGCCAACTTCACGCTTCTTAAGACAGAAGTAGCAAACTTCACAACACCCATGCAGATGAACAGTAGACGTATGACTGAATACTACACAAATGCACTTTATAAGCACTTACATGAGAGTATGGATTGTGCAGCCCTAACAGAACCAAAATGCTATCCTCCAAAAAAAGGAAGCCAATCTGGCGGTCCCAAACCATAAGCAAACTCTACAACAGAAGAAAGAAACTGTTGCAAAAAAGAGTAAAATCCCATGACTGGAGGATCTCCCTGGTCAGCCTCAGTAAGAAGCTGAGATCCCTCATAAAATCTTCCAAAGCTAGTTATAAAAACAAAATCACTACTGATTCTAAAGACAGCCACAAAGTATTCTATAGCTATGTCAAGAATCTCAATGTCAACACTCACATCTGCTCTAAGTTACAGCACAATGGCACTAAATATATAGAACTAGCTGATATTGCCAACATCCTGGCAGATAGGTTCAGTGCTAACTTTACACCTCTCTCACCCCCTAAAGGGCCCATCTCTATACTGGAAGAATGCAAAGTTCCTGCAATCATGGCTGCATAGGTAAAAAACACACTCTCCAAAGTCAAGAACACAGCATCCATGGGACCTGACAACATCCCAGGCTGCGTTCTATATGAACTACAGAACAAACTGGCACCCTACTTAAGTACCATGTTCAATTAAGCCTCACCTCAGGCTTTGTGCCCACTGAATGGCACATGGCAATGGTTATCCCATTCCACAAAGAGGGAGCCACCACAGACCCTAGGAACTGCTGCACCATTAGCCTGACAAGCCTGGTCTGCAAGGCTATGGAATGTATCATCATGGAACTTATAAACAATGACATTGGTAATCTCCAAACTGTGGAACCCACCCAGTTCAGGTTTGTAAAAGGCAGATCATGTCTCCTAAACCTGATAGACTTCTTTGAAGTGGTCACCAAAGCGGTAGATGAGGGTAAGGTGGTTCACACAGCCTATCTAGATCTCGCCAAGGCTTTTGACACAATCCCCCACTCTGGAATCATAGATAAACTCACTAAACTAGGTATAAATCCCTATGTCAAAAGATGGGTTGCCAACTGGCTCACTGGCAGAACCCACACTGTGAAAGTAGCAGACTCCAAATCCGACTTCAGATCAGTGACAAGTGGAGTACCACAGGGTTCAGTCCTGTGTCCTCTCCTGTTTGGTATCTACTTCTCTGAAGTACAGGCTAACACAGAAGGTCTTTGGCTAATGAAGTTCACAGATGACGGCAGACTAGGAGCCATAATCGAAACTCCTAATGATGTGGACATCCTACAAAAGGGCCTCACTGAGACAGATGCCTGGTGTGAAAGCCATGGCCTCAAGCTCAATGCCAAAAAGTGCATTGTCATCCCTTCTGGTTAAAAACTCTGTACCCATGAACTACCACATAGGTGGTAGTCTACTTAACACTGAATGTGTGATAAAAGACCTTGGGACACAGGTTGAAAGTAGTCTCTCCTTTAATAATCACATCACCACAGTAGTCAGGAAATCCTTCTACATGGTACACCTCATCACAAAAAGTTTCTCATCCAGGAAAAAAGAGGTCATTGTTCCTCTCTACTCGTCACTCATTAGACCCATTATAGAATACAGCACCCCTTTTGGTATGTGCCTCACAAGACATCTAGAACAATGGGAAAGGCTGCAAAAATAGCTCACAAAGAGGATTACCAGCCTCAAACAGATGCCCTACGCAGATCATATCAAAAAACTCCAGCTTTACTCCATTGCATATCGCCTACTCAGAGGCGATCTCTGCCTAACATACAAAGCTATGTCAAACCCAAAGCTGTTGGACATGCTCCACTTAAGGAAATCCCAATCCCTCTCTGGGGACCTAAACCTTGACACCACAATAAACACAACATGCTGGAGTGATAGATTCCTGTCCCAGAGACTTCCCATACTCTGGAACAAACTACATATCTATATAAAACAAAGCTCCTCATTAGCACTCTACAAGAAAAATCTTGATGATTGGATGGAAAATAGAAAATTCATGCTGGGGATCACTTCTGTGGCTCTACTCGACATGGACACAGGAAAATAATTTTCTTCAGTGGCAAAAGCCAGGGTACCTTTTTGGCTAGGATTATATAGGCCCTAGGGCCAATAACCTAGTACCTACTTATGAACCTATAAACCTATAATGGCAATGTGAAGGATATTTGGAAATTATTTTTGGTGGCATTTAGTGATTATGCAAGACAGGATATGAGTACATACTTTGAAGTGATTCTTATATGACGTACTGCATTTTCAGAAATGCATTGTTGAGTCAAGATATACATAGCTTTATTGGAGGATTTCTGAGTATCAGTCCTTAATGAAAAACTAAAGTATAAATACAGAGAGGTATTAGGAGAAGGACACAACTCTGTTAGGAAAGTGCTTACAATACTGGCATGAATGTGCCAAGGGTGCTGCACAGATTACTGCAGCCCAACTTTAACTAGTTGTATTGAGACTTTGCATGTGTATATTGATATGGTTATTGTGCAACCTGGTTTTGTATGTCGATCTTTTATTGATTTTTGGTGAAAGCAGGGACACTTTTATTGCTGTACTTTTGGAATGATGTTAGCAGTTTCAGTGTATGACTTTGACATGTTGTTTTACCCCCTAAACAAGCTGAGAAGGCAAAGGCCTGGAACCAAGAGACTATGGATACAAATGTTGTTGGTGGAAGGAACCACACATTATCACATTGCAAGAAGAGGTTCAATGATATGGTCAGATGTGCAAAGGAAAGGCAAGGCAGAATGCAATTGCCCATAGCAGTACTGGGTTAACCTTGTTCACTTATCCCTTTAACAATCATTAAGGAATACCTCATCTATATTTGAGGAGATGATTGTGACACAGATGATGATGATAGCACTGACATAATCAGTAGTAGTCTGGACACTGGCTTTTACCCATATCTGCAGCATCAACAGACATAGGTCCATAGGTGTTTACTAGCCTAATGACCACAAGGTCCTTTTTAAGCTCAGCCATGCATCCCAAATCTCTGACAAATTCTGATACCCTTGATAAGTGGAAGCAGGAGTTTGGGAGATGAAACATTTACAGGTTGCCTGGATCCACTAGAGCCATAGGTGCCAAACCAAAGATGAATTTCCTGTTCCCCATCCAATTGTCCAAGTTTCATTTAAATTTGGTTAGGGAGGATCTCTGCTTCACATGGATGGGAGGCCTGTTTCATAAACAGGGTAGTCTCTTGAGATACATGCCTGTCTCTCCAGCAGGTCCTATTTATATCACAGACAAGGTTTAAGTCTTTAGAACAGGTAATTCTTTGTGTTGTGGATATGCAGGAGGCCCATCAGAGTAGTGTCTGACAATGTCCTGCATGCCAGGCATAGATCTCCTCTCAAAAGCCTGTAGGATCCAGAATATAGGGGTAAGGCCTTGAGGTGGTCTGCATAGGGCATTTTACTTACACCCTGTATTCTTTTAGTGAGGACCCTCTGCGGACGTTCCACTTGTTGGATATGCCTAGTTAGGTACACATTCAAAGTGGCACTGGACTCAATGACAGGTCTGATGAATGCTGAATACAGTGGAACAATGACTTCCTTGGACTTAGATGCCATGCCTTTGTTTATAAGTTGCACAACATAGAATAACTTCCTCACTAATGTAGACACGTGATAATCAAAGGCTAGATTACTATCTATCTGTGTCCCTATGTCCCTGACTGCTGGGTCAGCTCTAAGGGGTGTGTTGTCAATATGATAGTTACCAGGGTGCATAACTTCTCAAAGAATACTCTTATGCATTTCTTGGCATTTCGTTTTAGTCCACGGCTCTGGCACCAGTTGTTTGTCTGAGTCAGCCATTCCTGAAGAACATTAGTGTCAGTGTGGGATTCAATGACAGCTCTTAATTTGCAATCATTTGCAAAATTAGTCAGCCAGTGACCACTGACATTGACTTGACTTCAGAAAAGTAAATGTCAAAAAGGAGTAGTCCAAGGACTGATCCCCGAGGGACTCTGCTTGTGACTGGCCTCTATGTAGAGGTGGATTCCCCAATTCTAACTTCCTGTGCCCTATCTGTGAGCCAGTTGGATATCCAATGAGTGACATAAGCAACTGTACCTAACCACTTGAGTTTCAACAATGCCTGAGTGGGCTATTGTGTCAAATGCCTTGGCCAGGCCAAGTTAGGCAATGTGAACCATTTTTCCCTCATCCATTGCTTTGGTTACCTTCTCAAAAAAGTCCACCAGGTTGAGTCTGCATGATCCGCCCTTGACAAAACCAAATTGGGTTGGGTCCAGTCTCTGGAGTTTTACTATATCTCTGTTGATCATTTCCATGATAATTCTTTCCATGGCTTTACATATAAGACTAGTGAGACTTATGGTTCTGTAGTTTCCAGGGTCTGTAGATGGCCCACATTTGTGCACAGGGATGACTGTTGCTGTTCCCCACTCATGAGATACAAAGCTTGTTTGGAGGCTACAGTTAAATAGCAATTCCAGAGGCACCAATAGGTCATGTTTCATGCTATTAAGAAGGCATCCTGGGATATTGTCTGAGCCCACTGATGCACTGTTCTTGGTCTTAGAGAGAGCATTAAGGACCTGTTTCCTAGTGATAGTAGTGGTACTTATATTTGATGGTATTTCCTGAGGAAAGGTTGAGGCGGAGAGAGAGGTAAAGTTGGAGCTGAATTTATCAGCCAGGATGTTTGCTATATCTTCTGGCTCAGTATAGGTGGCTCCATTTACAATGAGTTCTGTGCACAATTATTTGAGGTTGAGGACATAGCTAAAGACTGCTTTGTGGTTGTCCTTGGCCTGGGAGGCCAGACTTACCTCAAATTTGGCTTTGCTAGACTTTATTTGTCCTCTGAGTGGTTTGTTTAGTTTGAAAGTGATTTTATCCTGCTGGGTGCTGTTCCTCCTAATGGTTGCTATGATTTTTCTTCATTTTGTTATACTGCCAATTGATTTTGTGATTCCACCAGTGTGGCTTGTTTTTTGAGTTAGTTCTGTACTTCTTCCTGGTGAGTACAGCTGCCTCTATGCGAGCATTAAAATGCTTGTGCGGGGTTTCTATGAGCAGTTCTGCACAGGCAGCAGTGTTCTCTGAGTTTATGAGGGCTTGAAATGTTCCCAAGTTATCACTTAATAGCAGGAGGTTAGCCTTAGAGTAGTTCCTGAATATTCCAGGTTTAGCTGAGGGTCCAGGTTTTATTTTTACTTCAAAGGAGACCATTTTATGGTCTGACCTTACCAGGGAAGACATTGCAGTAGGGGGTGTGCAGGACTCTCCCATATTAATGAAGACCAGATTCAGTATGGTTGCACCACTGGTTGGTGTATTGACTATCTGGTCCAGGGAGTTTGTGTTTACAAAATCCAGGAATCTCTGTGCCTGTAAGTTGGGTTGGATGGTTACTGTTTCTAACAAGTTTAAATACATGGTATAGGTTTCCTGGGTTATAGATGGGGACCTATAGCTTTCAGGAAAGTTGTATTGGACTTTACCTATGGTGATTTGAACATGAAGCAGCTCAAGTGCATTGTTCTGTTTGACCAGCCTTGAAGTATATTCATTTTGATCTAGACAGGGACACCTCCACCTTTTGTCCCTGCCTGTGAAGTAGCTGATCTAAATGTGTGGAAGGCATTATAACCATGCATTGTTGGTGTGTTCTCCGTGACTTTAAACCATGTCTCAGTGACTGCACAGATGTCAGCTTTCTCTAAGGTGAAGAGCGCCTCTAGGCTGTAGAGTTTTTTGTTTATGCTCTTAGCATTGAGCAGTAATACCTTTAGATGTTCTTTGTTTTGATTTGCTATGTTGGAAGTACCTTCTTATTGTCATTGCCTCAAAAAGGCACTATGGGGGAAGACAATGTTTTAGCCAATATTTGAAAGTCTAGAGGGGATAGGTGCAGACCATCCCTAGCAAAGCAATGTGGTCTATTACCACCTCCTTCCATGCTGACATATATGGCAATCTCTTAAAATGACACCAGAAACTAAGCCAATTATTAAAGTCAATCAACTTTTGTTTGTATTGTGGCATCATCCATGGAGAAGGTAAAATGCTGCTCAATGTTAGGCTCATACCAGCCTGAGACACATATTCCAAGAGCTCTATGATGTCTCTCTTCATATAGTCTAGGGAGGTATGTCTCAGGTCACTTACTGCCACATGGACTATGACTGAGTCATATTGGTACTTGTGGTCCAATGACTTCAGTGCATGTGAAATGTGGTGAATCTTAGTCCCTGATAAGCAGCTGAGTGACTTTCTCCTTACTCGGCTTGGTGAGTGGGACATCAGTGTGTCTCATGATGGAGTCTTCAATTACTAAAATGTTGGATTGTGTGGTGGCTTGCCTTATGGGCTTAGAGGTAGAGGCTCCATGAGATGTAGCGCTATGTGTTGATGTGGGTGTTGTTTTGAAAGTACGCATGTAAAGCTGCTGAGGGTATTTGTTATGTGTACTTCATCTAGGAGCTCTTTGTGGCTTAGAAAAGTACATTTAAGTGCCTTATCATATGTGGGCCGATATGTCTGCTTTGAATTGTGTGTGATGGGTGCAGCCTGGGTACTACTGACAACCTTATTGACATTAGGAGAACTTTTATGTGAGAGCTTTGCCTCCGAATGACATTGTGTAAATACATCTCTCACATACCATATCAGTCTGTTTGAGAATTAACTGGTTGTCAGTAATCATGAGGCAATTTCTACATTGCCTCAGGATGCCCATATTGACCTAGCTTGTAACAGAGACAGTGGGAATGTTCATATCCATGGCAACAGACCCTTTTTTATTGATTAGACAGTTGGAGTGAGAATATCAATCAATATCACGAGTATCTGGTTAACAACTATGGGGACAGTGCTTGTCACTGCAGACTGTTTGTCATGTGTGCAACTAGGTATTGGAGAAATTTCACTTGTGCTTTTACAGAAAAAAATGTCGCTTAAGGTGTCTGAGTCTGTACACTGCCAAACACTTTATGGTAAACTAATATGAATATCCTGAAAATTTAAGGATGAAGTATTTAGTCAGGTATTCTGAAGTTAGAAACAAATCAAGCAGTACTTACTGAAAACAAAGAATTAGCTTGTCAAAAATGATGAAAAGTGGGGAGTCAAATGAATGGCTACTGCCTGGCTACTACTAATGCTGGTCTAACCACAGCTTCACTCTGCTGGGTTACAATGCCCTTTTGCCTCTTCTCTCACTCAAAGCAAAATGTTAGCACCAATCCCAAGATAAGAAGCAGGCCACAGCCTGTTTGGTGATTTGCAGTCTTGTCTCAGCTGATGCAAGAGTCTGTAGGTTTGTTGTAGCCTTTTCCTGGTAGATGCCTTGAATAGCAACCAGACTAATCAGAAAAGTTAAGCACAGACACTCACTGTCCAACCAGAAACAGTCAGAAATCAATGCACTCTGCTCCTTCTCTCACCGGGAACAGAATATATGCACAGGTTCCAAGGTGTCACCTATAAAGCAATTATTAAATTTTCTGGTGCTCAGCAGTCTCTAGGAAATAATGTCCCTGTGCTCCTTCTCTCACCAGGAAAATACAGAAGCACTAATTCCAAGATGACTATCAAGAGGCAGAATGTGAGCTCTCCAATAACTGGTGCTCTTGCAATAGATCCTTAAAGGTAAGATGTAAATAACGGGTTGATATCCTAAGCATTGCAGTATGCACTAAGCAGCTAGATATGAAAGGGGTTAATTTAAGTTTTAGCTGTCTAAGTAGAGATACACTGATTTTAAAAGAGCAAGATAGATTGAAAGGAGGTGGGTACATTTATATTCTGGTTCTATGGAATACAGTGGGATGTCCAATAAATTTTAATAGTTGAAGGGGAGTGATTTCACAAGATAATACTTTTGTGCTTACTTACACCAGCCAGTGGAAGGGGATAGTGAAGGAGATAGTGGTCAAATTAACATAATGGGGTAGGCAGCTAGAAAGACAATTGTCAACAGAGTGTGGGGGTGCGCATTTCTGTCTGACTCACAAGAGACACAGCTGTCATCCCTTTCCAAGTTTTAATATGCAATTAAAAGCAGAATGCAAGTAAAACACAGGGAAAAAAACAAATCACAGGATACAAAATAGAAAAAGGCAATAAAGTAATACAAAATACAAGAAATCAAAACCAAATTAACCTTTCCCTCACAGCAAGCTGTGGCAGAATCTGCAGTAGCTTTTCTAGTAAAGCCAAAGAGTGCCATTTGACAAGTCAGTGTGGGATACACACTTCTACATGGAGACACACACACACACACACACACACACACACACACACACACACACACACACACACACACACACACACACACACACATATTCACACACACATACACTAAATTGACTACAGTGAGATTAGAACCCCTACTTTTCTAAGTTTACAGACTACAGAACACATTACGTAATGCATGCACCACCACACAAAATTAATCTGGTAAGGAAGACTGTTTTAACACAATTAACACACTTATATAAAAAAAAATTACTAAAATGGATTGATTACATGTAACATATAACTGTTACTATGAACAGATGAACCCTCCACTGCACATTATGACAAAGAACAGAGTGTGCATGGTACATGTCTTCCAGACCACCATATACAGCATACAGCAGTGAATGGCAGTATTTGATTGGTCATTTTCTTTAAATAATTTTTTACAGGGTCAACAGCAGAAACACACAGTTCCACTAAACCAATATATTTAGAATACATCAGTAGCAGAATGATGCCGATCATACAACAGTTTTATTTATGAGACATCCTATTGAAAATGCCAGAATCTCACACATCGCAACATAGTAGTAACTCTTACCGGAAGTTTCACTAGATTAAGTATATGGTGACATTACACTACATGCTGTACAGGGAGAAATCCCATGCACCACTACACCATTATCTCTAAACCTACAGGAACACATTTTGGATGATGGCAGACAATCAGAAGTAACAGACCCCACAGTGACACCTTTACAAAAGATTACCAGGCATTGGCATATGTCACAGCAACCCAAAGAAACACATAAAGCATTAACTGCCTAGCAGCGAATGTAAAGTGGCATTGGTAAGGCTAAGTGCACTGTTACATAGAGTGAACTAGAAATGGTAAGAGTCCTCGAGGGTGTACATGAAGATTTCCAAAGTTACACAGCAATGGGACAGAGTAGGGAAAATGCCACGATCACACTGATGTTTACTGTGGTAGCAAACCAAGCATCCATGGTTGCCTCCATTCACACACTAATGAGAACTTAACAGACTTAAATAGTAGGCAGTGATGTAAGGGAAAGAGGACTGGGTACTGACCAGACATGTGGGGATATATCACATTGTACTACAAGTACTTTTCAAGAAAGTAGTGGAAATATTAGCAACCGATAAAATTACTATCGAACAAATAAAAGCCATGTAAGCACAACCGAAAGTAATCTAAACATAAAGCATACATGACAACCATGGCAGTAGAATAACAATAAAATTTAATAGCATATAAAAACACAGAGAATAGGTGCTTTCACGTTCTAAAAATGCTTCATCAGATTCACCAGTAAAATCAACATTACATCTTTATAGTAAAAAAAAAATAAATTAACATCAACAATCAAGAACTCCATTTCCTTCCCTTCAATACAGGTTTTAAAGGCAAATACCCATACAAACCCAGAGGTCTGTCCACTTGCAGCCTTAATATCCATTTTGCTTCAGCCATCTCAGTCGTATTGATAGGGTTCCCCCTCTATTGTTTAATGTAATAATTTGTAGCACTTTAAACGAGAATATATGTTCCCTGTTTCCTTTTACATGTCTAGCTAAAGCATTATTAGGGAGAGTTTTGTGCTCTTATATTATAGAGATGTCTCATAATCCTGCCCTTAAAAATTTTACTAGCTATTCTTACATTGAAACAAGGGCATAAATCACAAGTAGTTAAATATATTACATTCTCAGGCCTACAATCAGCATAGCAGTTGAGTTTGAATGTAAGATCATATCCAGGATGTTTAAAATATTGCTTTTTAGAAATAACTTGACATGCCCTGCAGCTAGAGCAAGCAGAGGAGCCCATTTTTATATTACTTCTAACATCAACAGATTTAGATGTCTTGTCACACAGTAATCTTTTTAAGTTATGACAACCCTTAAATAAAAAACTAGGTGTGGGTCCTACAATACTGCCTACTGTGATTCAGGCTAGACATTTCAATTACTTATAATCTGACTTTCTGCATGCAGATGTCAATGTTTAACTTGAAAGGCAATGAGTTATTAAATAAAAATCAATCAATCAATCAATAAATAACATAAAAAGAAATGAAGTACAATACTTAACAGTACAACGTAACCCAGTATTAAGACACGTGTATCACCATGCATTTCATTTCAGTAATGGTATGCTTACTATTAAATGAGATGTCTTGAAATATAGCTGTTTGCCATAACATTCAGATTGCACTGATTTAAACCATTAGCCATTATCAATGTTACAGATGGCAGTTGCTGAGAACATAAAACAAGTACAACAAACTATTTAGAGAGACACTCATTAGAAAAAAAATATATATATATATATGTATAGATATATACATTACATTAGTATCCTGCCATGGAAGCTACCACTGCTGTTACGTCAACCTCAGCACTGCAGAAAGGATGACATCTCCAAGAACTCAACTTATTGTGCATGACAAAATGAAAAAAAAATTGACGTGCAGTACCTTAATAGAGAGCAATAATATATTTCAAATATGTGTTACTTAAAACTGAGAAAACATTGCATAATACAAAAAAAGCATGTAATATGTTTTCCATTCAAGTTTAAGTTGCAAACTCATGTGAATAATAAAGTAACACTTTTTATTAAAAGTACCACTTCAGGAGCTTTTGGATGTGCATACTTAAGTACAACAACAAAGTAGAGTTTACATACAAAATATTTAAAAATGTAATTATTTCTTATATAATGCTTTATGACTTGACTAAACATGAGGCATGACTTTTATAAACAATAATTTGAGAATCTGTTCTGAAATAAAAAAAGAGTACTTAGGGATAAGAGTGAATATCTGATGAATAGTCACAGTAGACCATGCACCATACAGCATAGCCCACATATATCACTGGATGCATTCATTATGCTCTGTGTGTTTTTTACAAGAAAGGACACACAAACCTGAATGTCATGGTTAATACTTCAAGGCTAGACAAAGCCTCTTTACCTACACAGCTATATGCCATACACAAGCCTGTCACAGGTGTTCTTTACTACTGCTGGTGGCTGGTCATCATTATTTATACTAGGACTGGAACTACAAGCTGCAGTGACAGAATGGTTATCTCAACCACCAGCCTGGCTCACGATCATTTTATGCAGAATGAAATATACAGTAAAATTCCTAAATGCAGTAGCTGGATTATAATAAAGGGCACACCCAGGGTCATCCAGGCACTCAAATTTACTCTTCAATATGCCAAGGACCCTCTCAATGATAACACGAGTCCCAGACAGGGCTGTACTAAAGTTATCTTCAGCAGCTTCACTTGGATTTCTCACTGGTATCCTGAGCTGTGGCTCCAGTGGATATCCAACATCACCTGAGGAAAAAGAGAGAGAAAAGGATGGGGACAAAAAAAGTTTAGTCTTAAGCAATATAATGTGCCATGAATAACTATTAAAACTGTGTAGTGAGAGTAGGGAACAGGTGGAGGAGACCCTGGAGAGGTGGAGATATGCTCTAGAGAGGAGAGGAATGAAGGTCAGCAGGACTAAGACAGAATATATGTGTGTGAATGAGAGGGAGGATAGAGGAATGGTGAGGATGCAGAGAGTAGAGGTGGTGAAGGTGGATGTGTTTAAGTACTTGGGATCAACAGCTCAGAGTAATGGTTAGTGTGGAAGAGAGGTGAAGAAGAGAGTACAGGCAGGGTGGAATGGGTGGAGAAGAGTGTCAGGAGTGATTTGTGACAGACGAGTATCAGTAAGAGTGAAAGGGAAGGTCTACAAGAGAGTAGTGAGACCAGCTATGTTGTATGGGTTGGAGATGGTGGCACTGACATAAAGGCAGGAGTCAGAGCTGGAAATGGCAGAGTTAAAGATGTTAAGATTTGCACTGGGTGTGACAAGGATGGACAGGATTAGGAATCAGTATATTAGAGGGTCAGCTCAGGTTGGATGGTTTGGAGACAAAGTCAGAGAGGCGAGATTGCGTTGGTTTGGACATGTACTGAGGAGGTATGCTGGGTATATTGGGAAAAGGATGCTAAAGATGGAGCTGCCAGGTAAGAGGAAAAGAGGAAGGCCTAAGATAAGGTTTATGGATGTGTTGAGAGAGGGCATGCAGGTGGTTGGTGTGACAGAGCATGATGCAGAGGACAGGAAAAAATGGAAACAGATGATCCGCTGTAGTGAATCCTAATGGAAACAGCCAAAAGAGAAAAAGAAGCACTACTAAAATATATCTGTGTGTTTGTGTGTGTGTGTGTGTGTGTGTGTGTGTGTGTGTGTG